>NC_140024.1:19188663-19447581 GCF_964263955.1 Coregonus lavaretus
TGATATATATGACACGCAAATTAATAGAGGCAGGTTGCTCTGCTCTTAAAGATTAATGGTCTGTTGTGTGGAGAGATGCCAGAACCATATGCCTGTGAAGTGTGTACTACCAGGAAGCCATTCATTACTGTGGTGCTTGATCCATGTTTGACACACTAGTGATGTCTGTATGCAGTACACATGAAATGGCACTCCATACAGACGTCACACGAGTTTGACACCAATTTATGAGTTCCCTCCGGCTGGTCTCAGGTTCATTAGAAAATGTTTCTGGGTCGCATGCAGACTCACCTGCTATGGAGCAGGTGTGTGTTTTTGCAGGCAACGTAATTCATGGCTGTGCCTGCGAAGGTTGGAGCAGTGCACTCACATTGTGTTAGTTCAACAGGCCTGGCAACCCAGTAAACAAAGCAACCACAGAGAGATGGAGAGCCAAGGTGGTGAGGGGAGATACTATTCAACGAGAGGAGGGGATCACATTCTCACAGATTGTGTTTTCATAATTCTTGTGTGTCTGCTGAAATTATCTAGATAAATGCCAGGAGATCTCATTAGGCTCTGATTTGGCATCGCCTCACATGGTACATTGCAGTTTTACAGCACTTCTTTATAGAGCTCTAACAATTTATTATTTACAGAAGGAACCCATTACATTATAATAATTTGATGCATAATGAAGCTAAGACTGCAATAAAGTGCATTATTGCAGGAGCAATCTTTATGAATAATGCTGCTACTGGCTTTGAAATTGAGAACTTCCAAGAGTATAGGAAATGTGCCCTATGTGTCCTGTGCCAGGCAATGAAAAAAGATTCAGTAACGTGAGAATGGAAACTGCATAGTAATCCGTTTGATGTTTTTTGGGTTAGTGAGTAGTGTTGGTGAGAGTGGGCCATTTTCTGTGTGTGCTGCCATTGTATTTCTGAGAACGTCTCTGGGGGTTAATGCACTGTTGGAGTATGGATGGTCCACGCTGCACACCTGCTCCTGCGCCACAGATGAATGGGTGATGACACAGGGTGTGTGAGATCTCACATCCATAGGTTGTGTAGTGGAGGGGAATGACACACACACACACACACACACTGTAGGCACTAGGCAGACATACAACATATAGCTTATGGCTGTTAATCAGTGGAAGTTGCTGAGGGGAGGACGGCTCATAATAATGGGTGCAACAGAGCAAATGGAATAGCATCAAACACATGGAAACCAGGTGTTTGATGTATTTGCTACCATTCCACTTATTCTGCTCCAGCCATTACCACGAGCCCATCCTCCCCAATTAAGGTGCCACCAACCTCCTGTGCTGTTAATATTGTAATGTTGATAATGACACACTGTACATAGTACATTAAATACGCACACACACACACACACACACACACATGCACATACACAGTTCTGTGTGTGTATAACTGTGTGTACTAACGTATAAACTTTGGTACGAGTTCATATGCTATGTAGAGACTGATCTAAAGACAGGAAGCACTATTTACTTGAATCTTCCACCTAGATAGAGTAGAAAGATGAAATGATTCCCAGATCCTAACCTGTCTGTCTTACTGTAATTGATCATTGTTTTCTGAGTCTTAGTAACACAGGGTTATTTCCATCTAAAAGGACCCATGAGCACCAACATGTGAAGTTCATAGGAGCATGTCAAATTGGGTGTCAAATGAAAGCTAAGAGTCTATATTTTTGAGAAATTAAGGCATATACATTTTTCAACCATTTTCCATCCTAAAAATGTGGAATAAGTAAAGGCTTCACAGAAGTAACAAGTAAAGGTAGACTTATCAATTAGTTATAGTGTTTTTACTGATATCAATTTTGTTTATGAATTATTAAGTGATTAAAACTCAATTCCGTTACCAAATCTGTAACGGAATTACCAAAAAATCGGTAACGGAATTTCTGCAATTGAATAGACTACATTGGGAAATCATAGTAGTCATAAACCACAGTTGGGTTCACAAGTTTGGACAGCACAGTAAAGTACAGTAAAGAAAAGTAGAGTATAGTTCAGGACAGTACTGTAGAGTTCAGTACATTACACAGTAGATTAACTAGAGTTGAGTAAACTACTGAACTATACTGTACTGAACTATATCTACTGCACTGTACTGAACTCTACTGTACTGAACTATATCTACTGCACTGTACTGAACTCTACTGTACTGAACTCTACACTACACTAATGTACTGAACTCTGCTGTACTGAACTCTACACTACACTAATGTACTAAACTCTGCTGTACTGTACTCTACTGAGCTCTTCTGTGCTGTACTTTGATGTCCAAACTTGTGAAACATAGACGTCTAGGATTGGTTCAGATTTGGCCTGGACCAACCAAATATGGACTTGTTTGGGGTCAGAGCTCATTAAAATAATAGCCAGTGTGTAGAATAATACACAAATATGCAAAGGAGGAATTGTATATTTATACCTTTGTGTACCTATTTAGGATACATCACCTTGAAGAAAATGACATTCATATCCATATTTATGCATTTCTGTGTAGTACAGATCAGGGACACGTTGAAATTCCGTTACCACAGTTCCAATACCGGATGTAAATCCACTTCACTTACTGTAGTTCAATAACCAAAATAGATTTTTTCAAAGTCAATGTGTAATGTCATAGCTGCCACCCCATTCTTTCTGCAGACATCTTTGGATCTTAATTTAGAGCAGATATTTAACAAACGTGGACATTTTACAGAAAATATGCATCTTCCACTAAATGTGTTTTTGTAAAATGTTCAGTGTAAATTGGTCAAAGTAGTCATTGTGTATAGAGTTGTATGGTTTGTTAAACTTTTAAATCAATGGTTTGTTTTGGCATACATTTTAAGTGAAAAATTCCATTATCGTGGAATTGCCCACAAGTAATTAGAGGCCTCTGCTGTATCAGAGGTGAATTTTGACAGTATGGTCTTTTATCAGTCCATCCCTCATTATGGATCACCTGCTAAGGTCAACAGTTTATCTTCCACTTCCACGTCCTCCTCCTCATTGCTGAATTTATGTGCGTCTAAGTAAATAACAGTGTCTGTCTGCCTCTTATCAACTCAGAGTGGAACAGAGGGGGAGAGAGAGGCCTGGGTTGGAGAGAGAGGGAGAGAGGGGGCCTGGTTGGACAGAGAGCGAGAGAGAGGGAGAGAGAAGGGGCCGGGTTCGGACACACGCGGGCAGATTTACAGGGGTTACATATTAGAGCCTTTTTCAAAACCCTCCCTCTGCTGCTGCTGAATTCTGCTTCTGTTGTTGTGTGTGTCTTTGTGTGAGAGTGAGGTCAGGGCTCTGCTGGGGCCATTAGCCAGGGGTTTGATTGCAAACACATCACTGATGGATAATATCTGGTGGTTGTAATATCAATATAGCAATGTAGGTCCTATGTAGAGAACTGTTCCAGTAACTGGCCCTAGCAGCATATAGAGCACTCAATAGGACTTAATCAATTTCCCTGAGGATCCACATCAAGGGTCATGGCTTTGATGATCAATCATTTCCAGTTGCAATCTTCAATGCTTCAAAAACACAGCCCCCCCAGGAATGTATAGTTTTAAGCCTCTGTAACCATATGCTTTCTGAGTTTAGTTGGGTAAACACAAAACCCATGAGGATTGGATATGATTTCCTCAGAGCATAAAGCTGTATCATGCTTGGGGCATGTTGTCTATCAGTAGTTCATTGAAGCCTATCCTTCTACTCTCTATTACCTCGAATTGGATCCAATCTGATGAATCGATTGGAAGGGGAGAGAGGGCTTGTCGTCAGGCAAACTTGTGGTTTATTGTTCCGGAAGTAATGAATTATGAGACCAAGAGACCACCATGAGGGGAGCAGCTGTCTGCTATTACCCATCTTTCTACTAGATAGCTAGTGTGAATAAGAAGCATTACCACTGAGACTGTTCTGGGAACTGCTGCTCTGCTCTGAGGAGTGTGCTACACTTCACTAATTATAGCCCCCAATCAGATAGTGGTGGTGGAAGTGGAAATGCTTTTTACCAATGTGTTGTTTAGGGAGGAACCCTGCATATACTGTATTAGATTAAAATTAGAATATTTCATTAATAGGCAGCTGGAGACAACCATGTTCACAGACGTTGCCTTTGGCTTTTATAAAACGGGGCTGTATTTTAGTTTGTACTATGGTTTTTCAATAAGGTCTGAATTATCGTTTTTTTATGTTTTACATGCAAAACTACAGTAATGTTTCTATCCTCACAACCTAATTTTACAGTCTAAGGTAAAGATTCACCCAGCTGGCTGTAGAGCACAGCTCCAGACTGGTCTGGTTGGCAGTACATTCATATGATGAATGGTTTTTAAATGCAGCATATTGCCAGCTGCTATCAAAATATATTAGAATTCCTGGGTAGCTGTATGCGTTTTTATGTGCCAGCTTCTAAGAGGAATGGGATTTAAGTGATGCTTAACTCAGTTTCTCTAGCAACTCTAATATGCTGCCGGCATACCTGTGTGACTGGACCACGACCACGACTACGGCTGAGCTGCTTTAGGAGATTCATGTATGTCTCTGTTTTCTAGGATTTTTCCATAGGGTTTGAATGTTTCCCCACCATCCTCAATCTGACTGTATTGTCATACTCTCATGCACTCATACACTACCTCACTTTCCCAACCTCAAAGCATACAGTACCAGTTAAAAGTTTGGACACACCTACTCATTCCAGGGTTTTTCTTTATTTTTACTATTTTCTACATTGTAGAATAATAGTGAAGACATCAATGATAATAGTGAAGACACTATGAAATAACACATATGGAATCATGTAGTAACCAAACAAGTGTTAAACAAATCAAAATATATTTTATATTTGAGATTCTTCAAAGTAGCCACCCTTTGCCTTGATGACAGCTTTGCACACTCTTGGCATTCTCTCAACCAGCTTCATGAGGTAGTCACCTGGAATGCATTTCAATTAACAGGTGTGCCTTGTTAAAAGTTAATTTGTGGAATTTCTTTCCTTCTTAATGCGTTTGAGCCAATCAGTTGTGTTGTGACAAGGTAGGGTTGGTATACAGAAGATAGCCCTATTTGATAAAAGACCAAGTCCATATTATGGCAAGAACAGCTCAAATAAGCAAAGAGATAATAAGCAATGGACATTAGACCGGTGGAAATCTGTCCTTTGGTCTGATGAGTCCAAATGTGAGATTTTTGGTTCCAACCTCCGTGTCTTTGTGAGATGCAGAGTAGGTGAACGGATGATCTCCGCATGTGTGGTTCCCACCGTGAAGCATGGAGGAGGAGGTGTGATGTTGTGGGGTTGCTTTGCTGGTGACACTGTCAGTGATTTATTTAGAATTCAAAGCACACTTAACCAGCATGTCTACCACAGCATTCTGCAGCGATACGCCATCCCATCTGGTTTGCGCTTAGTGGGACTATAATTTGTTTTTCAACAGGACAATGACCCAACACACCTCCAGGCTGTGTAAGGGCTATTTTACCAAGAAGGAGAGTGATGGAGTGCTGCATCAGATGACCTGGCCTCCACAATCACCCGACCTCAACCCAATTGAGATGGTTTGGGGTGAGTTGGACCGCAGAGTGAAGGAAAAGCAGCCAACAAGTGCTCAGCATATGTGGGAACTCCTTCAAGACGGTTGGAAAAGCATTCCAGGTGAAGCTGGTTGAGAGAATGCCAAGAGTGTGCAAAGATGTCATCAAGGCAAAGGGTGGCAACTTTGAAAAATCTAAAATATATTTTGATTTGTTTAACACTTTTTTGGTTACTACATGATTCCATATGTGTTATTTCATCGTTTTGATTTCTTCACTATTATTCTACAATGTAGAAAATAGTAAAAAATAAAGAAAATCCCTGGAATGAGTAGGTGTGGCCAAACTTTTGACTGGTACTGTACATTGACATCAATCTGGTGGCATGGTAGAAAGTCAACAATGTGTTTCATGCATCAGGAAGTCGTTCTTCTGTTTGATCCTTTGCTTGAGATGTCCTGGTTGGGTTCCTGATGGCACCCTATTCCCTTTTATAGTGCCCCACACCGTGTTCAATAGGTGCAATCGCCTAGAACCTGACTACTGTATTTAACAGTACAGTATTATTTTTTATGATTACTTTATAGCTGAATCCAAGTGTTTGAATGATGTGTACTGACTGCAATATATGGCACAGTGTTCACTGATAGCTTGAATGGTAGGAAGTTGAACATGAGAAGGAAATGGTGTATGTATACTGTATTTATATTTATATTCCGGACTCTGACATTACTGGTTCTGATATTTCTTAATTTTTATATTTTGGATAATATGTATTGTTATTGTATTACTAGATATTACGGATATACATTTTGATTTGATTTGAAAGCCTCATCTGGATTCATTTTCACTTGTTCCTCGTGATCTGTAGGTTTTGATGCTGTGCTAGGTTCATAAGTGTTGTGAAAGGAGTCAGGCGCAGGAGGGTAATCACCGAATGCAGAGTTTATTCCTTCGTTGACACACACATGCGCTCCAATAGCGATCAACGAAACAGGCACGAGGGAAACAAACATCCCTGGCAATACACTGTAAAGGAATCCAATAATACATAGGCACAGGGGGAAAATCTACCCTGGCAACACAATGTTATGAGTAGCTCTAACTACTAAGTACACAGACTAATTAGGGGATAGGAGCCAGGTGTGTGTGATTGACAAGACAAGTGTGATGATAATTGGCCCCCCCTTGATGCGCAGCTCCAGCAGCGCGCCGACCCGGCCTCGTGGACGGCCAGGAGGACGCGGAGCAGGGCGAGCCGGATGGCGATGGTGGAAATCCCGCAAAAGGGAGGGATCGAGGATATCCCTCACCGGGATCCAGCACCATTCCTCCGGACCGTACCCCTCCCACTCCACGAGGTACTGAAGGCCCCCCACCCGACGCCTCGAATCCAGGATGGCATGGACAGAGTACGCCGGGCCCCCCTCGACGTCTAGAGGAGGTGGAGGAACCTACCGCACCTCCGACTCCTGGAGCGGACCAACCACCACCGGCCTGAGGAGAGACACATGAAACGAGGGGTTAATACGGTAATCAGGGGGGAGTAACAACCTATACGTAACCTCATTGATTCTCCTCAGGACTTTGAACGGCCCCACAAACCGCAGGCTCAGCTTCCGGCAGGGCAGGCGGAGGGGCAGATTCCGGGTCGAGAGCCAGACCCGATCCCCCGGTACGAAAACCGGTCAGCGTTGGCCTTCTGACGATGTACGGCGTGCTGGAGGTGAACGTGGGCAGCGTCCCAAGTCTCCTCCGTGCGCCGAAACCAGTCATCCACCGCAGGCGCCTCGGTCTGGCTATGGTGCCACGGTGCCAGAACCGGTTGGTAACCCAAAACACATTGAAATGGTGTTAGGTTAGTATAGGAGTGGCGGAGAGAGTTCTGGGCATATTCTGCCCATGGCAAGAACACTGACCACTCCCCCGGCCGGTCCTGGCAATAGGACCGCAGGAACCTACCCACATCCTAATTTACTCGTTCCACCTGACCGAGACCCCCAGACGTTCCATGAACGCCTTCCAAAACTTGGACGTGAACTGGGGACCTCGGTCGGACACTATATCCTCTGGCACCCCGTAGTGCCGGAAGACGTGAGTGAACAGGGCCTCCGCAGTCTGCAGGGCCGTGGGGAGACCTACCAGGATGTCCTCTGGCTGCCAGCATCGTGGAATGCTCCTGGACCTGTGCCACGACTCCAGGCATGCGCTCTTCTCCCACTGACTCCATAGCGGGTGGGTGATTCTGTGGTGAGTGTGGTGAAAGGAGTCAGGCGCAGGAGGGTAATCACAGAATACAGTGTTTATTCCTTCGTTGACACACACATGCGCTCCAATAGCGATCAACGAAACAGGCACGGGGGAAACAAACATCCCTGGCAATACACTGTAACGGAATCCAATAATACATAGGCACAGGGGGAAAATCTACCCTGGCAACACAATGTTATGAGTAGCTCCACCGAGCTACATACTCTCACAATTAACAATCACCCACAAGGACAAGGGGGCAGAGGGAACACTTATACACAGACTAATTAGGGGATAGGAACCAGGTGTGTGTGATTGACAAGACAAGTGTGATGATGATTGGGGCAGCAGTGGTTAGTACTCCGGTGACGACGAACGCCGAAGCCTGCCCGAACAAGGAGGGGAGGCAGCCTCGGCCGAATTCGTGACAATAAGTCTCTCCATCTGAAAACATCGCACTGGCGGGGCAGCCCACCTGCGGCTTTTGAGTACTTGAGTGTATGTCTTTTTAGGATTATGGAGGATGTACCATAGACTTACTGTATCTTACCCCTTTGCTGTGATTGGGCTGGTATACAGTATAAAGGGCATTGGAGTTGTTATTACAGTGTTCACTTCGAGACAGGCTGCTATTTAATGATCAGAAGCTGCACTGCTGAATAATATTGTTTTGTCACAATGGAGAGCTAATTTAATTGGTAAACAATCTTCTTTTCAAAGCATAATTGCGCAGTATGTAACCAGTTTAAGTTAGAAAATGAAATGTCATTTTCCAATTAAAATACCATGAAAATAATATGGCTACTTATGTCATTTGAAATTGAATGTTTCTGTAACTGAAGGAGTTTTTAATATCAACAAAGAAGATGAGAGACAATCTCTATTCTGACCTGTAGTTAGACAGAAATGTGCACTCGGGTTTGCGTCCCAAATGCATCCTAAATGACACCCTATTGTTCCTGGTCAAAAGTAGTGCACTACATAGGGAATGGGGTGCCGTTTGGGATACAAACAGAATCTCTATTCTGGCCTGCGTTCAGATTAAGAGACATAGACTGGGCCCTCAGTCTACTGTATGCTAAACATCTCTTTTGAATAATTGATCTTAGCGCAGAGAAGGTTGACCTCTGGTATGCTGTGTGGAATGCTAATCATGTTTTAAAGTAATAGTCCGTGATTGACTTGGGCAGGAGCTCACCGTATCTGAGTACTGGCACCTCAAATGTTCTACTGCTTGAGCTCCTCTTCCTCTTATAGAATATTAGCTCAAAAGTATTGTGGAACTCCTGCACCTAAATATAAACAGCACCAGCACCCAAAATGAGTACCGGCCCCTATTTCAGTCCAAGTCAAGCACTGGTAATAGTGGGTACTATGGAGACAGTCAGATACTATTTTTCAGTAATGATGGGGGGTTTCTTACTGTAGAAATAAATTGGACTATTATTATAAGCCTCTGCAAAGTCTGTTGCAAACTACCATCTCTATAATTCATGGCCAGAATAATGCATGAGATGTCTCTACTGGCTCTACAGTAGGTTTCATTGTTAATTTCATTTGGTTCATTATTGGGTGAGATTCTGGTCCAAGTTTTAAAATGATGATTATACTGTGTCTTATTCACTGAGACATGTTGGTGTTACTGTATGGGAGTATTGGGGACCACTGACTGTGAGAATGACAGTGACTGAGTCTAACTTACCCCTACACTGCCATACGCATTTTGCTACGGCTGGCCATGCTTTCCACCTGGCTACCCCTACCCCGGCCACCAGCTCTGCACCCTCCACTGCAACTTGCCCATGCCCCCCCCCCCCCCCCCCCTTCTCCTTCACACAAATTCAGACAGCTGATGTTCTGAAAGAGCTGAAAAATCTGGACCCCTACGAATCAGCTGGGCTAGACAATCTCGACTCTTTCTAAAATTAGCAGCCGAAACCCAGAGATTGGAAAGCTGCCGCGGTCATCCCCCTCTAGATCCAAACTGTTACAGACCTATCTCCATCCTGCCCTGCCTTTCGAAAGTATTTGAAAGCCAAGTTAACAAACAGATCACCTGCCATTTCGAATCCTAAATGATATTATAACCGTGATCGATAAAAGACAGTACTGTGCAGCCGTCTTCATCGACCTGGCCAAGGCTTTCGACTCTGTCAACCACCGCATTCTTATTGGCAGCCTAAATAGCCTTGGTTCTCAAATGACTGCCTCGCCTGGTTCACCAACTACTTCTCAGATAGAGTTCAATGTGTCAAATCGGAGGGCCTGTTGTCTGGACCTCTGGCAGTCTCTATGGGGGTGCCACAGGGTTCAATTCTCGGGCCAACTCTATTCTCTGTGTATATCAATGATGTCGCTCTTGCTGCTGGTGACACTCGGATCCACCTCTATGCGGACGACACCATTTTGTATACATCTGGCCCTTCATTGGACACTGTGTTAACAAACCTCCAAACGAGCTTCAACGCCATACAACACTCCTTCCGTAGCCTCCAACTGCTCTTAAACACTAGTAAAACTAAATGCATGCTCTTCAACCGAACGCTGCTTGCACCCGCCCACCCGACTAGAATCACTACTCTCGGCGGGTCTGACCTAGAGTATGTGGACAACTACAAATACCTAGGTGTCTAGTTAGACTGTAAACTCTCCTTCCAGACTCACATTAAGCATCTCCAATCAAACGTTAGATCTAAAAAATAAAAAACTCAATGTTATATGTTGTGATGCCATGATAGTGACACAGTGCACTGTCAACCTCCTCGTCCCTTACTTTCCCAAGGACACAAAGTGTTCTGAGAAGAGAACAAAGCTGGAAGTGAGTGAATAGTGGAGGACTGCAGCACGTGCACTGCCTGTGTTGTAGAGATCATTAAGGGAAGTGCGGAGCACCTCTTGTCAAAGCCAAAGTGTGCTGGGCCAACTGGAAAGACAGCAATTAGAGCTGGTAGCTGCCTGCCTGCGACTGACAATCACAGTGAATGCTACGTATATAATTATATAGCTAGACTCTAAAGGATACCAGAGCTGGAAAAGTAAATAGCCAATCTCACTGCTTGTGTTTTGTAGGTATGGAAGGGGCTTGTGTTTGTGTAAATGTTGTGATGAATAGACGGTTCCGCTGTGAAGGGAAAATGGGCAATTACCAGTAGTTATGGTTAGGCCTTTATGCACTGAGTGTACAAAACATTAGGAACACCTGCTCTTTCCATGATATAGACTGACCAGGTGAAAGCTATGATCCCTTATTGATGTCACTTGTTAAAGCCACTTCAATCAGTGTAGATGAAGGGGAGGAGACAGGTTAAATAATTATTTTTAAGCCTTGAGACAATTGAGACATGGATTCTGTATGTGTGCCAATCAGAGGGTGAATGGGAAAGACAAAATATTTAAGTGCCTTTGTATGGTATAAGGTGCCAGGCGCACTAGTTTGACTGTGTCAACAACTGCAACGCTGCTGGGTTTTTCACGCTCAACAGTTTCCTGTGTGTATCAAGAATGGTCCACCACCCAAAGGACATCCAGCCAACTTGACACTGTGGGAAGCATTGGAGTCAACATGGGCCAGCATCCCTGTGGAACGCTTTCGACACCTTGTAGAATTGAAGCTGTTCTGAGGGGAAAAAGGGTATGCAACTCAATATTAGGAAGGTGTTCCTTATATTTTGTACACTCAGTGTATGATTCTACAGTGTATTTATTGGTAGTATAAATCCTATTGGAGTTGGAGGTACCTCACCATAGATGTTTTTTTTTTACCCTCTAACCATGAAATGGAGGGCTTAGTGTCTGTA
The DNA here is from genome assembly GCF_964263955.1 of Coregonus lavaretus. Lineage (NCBI taxonomy): Eukaryota > Metazoa > Chordata > Actinopteri > Salmoniformes > Salmonidae > Coregonus > Coregonus lavaretus. The sequence goes on from NC_140024.1 coordinate 19,200,250, forward strand.
GGGGTATACAGTAGACGGGTAGACTGGGTTTGCAGTGAACACCCAGAGTATTATTTTGTCTTATAATTTTCTATCAGTCCTCATGCTCCGCTCTGCTTGTGAATGAGCAGAACAACAGAACACAACCAGTAAATTCTCTGATAATTACTGTGTGGTCCCTGGAGGCGTTATGAACATGTCTGATATGTAATGAAAGATCCCAACCATCCCACTCTTGTCAACGAGCGAGGCCTCTTTGCCAGAGTAAGCTGTCCGTGGCAATCTCACACATCATAGACAGGGGAACTGTCCAAGGTCCTTACCAATGATGTATATAAACCCTGGATAGCTGATGCTATGTTTTGGCCATGGAGAGGCTTTGAAGCCACCGGTCGGCCATATTGGCACTCCTCAGAAAAGCAGTCCTCCATAGGAATGAATGGAATTCTACAATATTTCATTTCTAATGTTTTAAGGACAAAATAACATATATTTAAGTATTATTTTGTTGTTGTGGGGACAGTAACATTAGTACTTTAAAAAAAAGTATACTTTAAGGAAAATATTTGTATACAGTGAGGGAAAAAAGTATTTGATCCCCTGCTGATTTTGTACGTTTGCCCACTGACAAAGACATGATCAGTCTATAATTTTAATGGTAGGTTTATTTGATCAGTGAGAGACAGAATAACAACAACAAAATCCAGAAAAACGCATGTCAAAAATGTTATAAATTGATTTGCATTTTAATGAGGGAAATAAGTATTTGACCCCACTAAACATGACTTAGTACTTGGTGGCAAAACCCTTGTTGGCAATCACAGAGGTCAGACGTTTCTTGTAGTTGGCCACCAGGTTTGAACACATCTCAGGAGGGATTTTGTCCCACTCCTCTTTGCAGATCTTCTCCAAGTCATTAAGGTTTCGTCCCTCCACAGATTGTCTATGGGATTAAGGTCTGGAGACTGGCTAGGCCACTCCAGGACCTTAATGTGCTTCTTCTTGAGCCACTCCTTTGTTGCCTTGGCCGTGTGTTTTGGGTCATTGTCATGCTGGATTACCCATCCACGACCCATTTTCAATGCCCTGGCTGAGGGAAGGAGGTTCTCACCCAAGATTTGACGGTACATGGCCCCGTCCATCGTCCCTTTGATGCGGTGAAGTTGTCCTGTCCCCTTAGCAGAAAAACACCCCCAAAGCATAATGTTTCCACCTCCATGTTTGACGGTGGGGATGGTGTTCTTGGGGTCATAGGCAGCATTCCTCCTCCTCCAAACACGGCGAGTTGAGTTGATGCCAAAGAGCTCCATTTTGGTCTCATCTGACCACAACACTTTCACCCAGTTCTCCTCTGAATCATTCAGATGTTCATTGGCAAACTTCAGACGGGCCTGTATATGTGCTTTCTTGAGCAGGGGGACCTTGCGGGCGCTGCAGGATTTCAGTCCTTCACGGCGTAGTATGTTACCAATTGTTTTCTTGGTGACTATGGTCCCAGCTGCCTTGAGATCATTGACAAGATCCTCCCGTGTAGTTCTGGGCTGATTCCTCACCGTTCTCATGATCATTGCAACTCCACGAGGTGAGATCTTGCATGGAGCCCCAGGCCGAGGGAGATTGACAGTTATTTTGTGTTTCTTCCATTTGCGAATAATCGCACCAACTGTTGTCACCTTCTCACCAAGCTGCTTGGCGATGGTCTTGTAGCTCATTCCAGCCTTGTGTAGGTCTACAATCTTGTCCCTGACATCCTTGGAGAGCTCTTTGGTCTTGGCCATGGTGGAGAGTTTGGAATCTGATTGATTGATTGCTTCTGTGGACAGGTGTCTTTTATACAGCTAACAAGCTGAGATTAGGAGCACTCCCTTTAAGAGTGTGCTCCTAATCACAGCTTGTTACCTGTATAAAAGACACCTGGGAGCCAGAAATCTTTCTGATTTGAGAGGGGGTCAAATACTTATTAACCTCATTAAAATGCAAATCAATTTATAACATTTTTGACATTTTTTTTTGTTATTCTGTCTCTCACTGTTCAAATAAACCTACCATTAAAATTATAGACTGATCATTTCTTTGTCAGTGGGCAAACGTACAAAATCAGCAGGGGATCAATTATTTTTTTCCCTCACTGTATACGTTTTCATGTTTTATTTCTGTTTAGCTCACATAATATAATTTAAAAGTATGCATTAAGGTGACTGTAATAGAATAAACGTAGCAAAAACAAATGTTCACATTAGTAAATTAATTTCTATAGCTTCCAAAATATTGTTTACAATGGTGGGGGAGTGCCAAAATGGCGGCTTGATAGCTTCAAAACAGCACCCCCTGTCAGTCATCTAGTGTGTATATATAAATCATTGGTCCTTACATTGATCGCACACTGATTAACTGTCTTAATACTTTAGCCTTTGACATGTTTCCCTCATGTGGACGTTCTTGTAAGTGCTCACGGCAATTAAAAAACGTGCTGCTGCTCCTCGCTCTGCACAGCTGAATGCAGTGTTGACTCCTCTACTCTGGAGGTAGGATAGTTTGGAGAGGTTGGAGAGAGCAAAGCCCTATGGACTGGATTAGTCATATAGCTGTAGATGAGCTCTATGTCCACAGACAGGGGAGGCCATGGGAAACCATTCATTAAACTGGCTAGCTGATTGCAGGCTCCTAGTTGACACTGAGTAGGCCACTGTGTGGGATGGATATCACACTATGGACCACAGATCATCTAGCTGGATCCTCTTTTTCCCTCTCTCTCTCTCTCTCTGTGTCTCTGTCTTGCTCTGTCTCTCTGTGTCTCTGTCTCGCTCTCTCTCTCTGGGCCATTGTTCCTGGATGCAATGAATCACTCACTGACAATTATCAGTAGAAAAAGTCCTAAGAAAGTATATAGATCAGAGTCCAGCAGCAGGCAGCCTGGGTTTCTTTCAGGAATTGATCAGTAGCCTTGGCTGATGCCTCAAGGGGAGCATGGCCATTGTGACACTGGCTCACGGATAATGATACATTACTTCTCAATGAAGCAAACAGATCGTTAAGGCCGTCCTCGTACACACTTGTTTTTTTATTTTATTTCAAGATGTCATCAAATTATTCCCATGCCACTGCAACAAGCAACCTCAGATGTGCAAGTGCTTTTTCTAGATGTTGCGAAATTAAAAGTATGTTTTATTTCTTACATCTGTTCTGTCCCTACACCTGTTACGGTTGCATCACCTCCCTCCACCTGTTTGGTAATATTATCTCTAGATACAATTTGTGCTTAGTCTTACTAAACTGATTTATATTTTTCTTATTGTACACACATTCTCTCATCTTTAGCAATTACAGTTAAATGAAGGCTTTAGAGAAAAATCGTCATCTCAGTGACACAAACAGTATATTGAGTAAGAACGCTTGAATCAGCAGTGAATCACTCAGGACCACAGCAGATTGCAATCAATGTGCCATCGCATCGTGGTATAAGTATAGAATGTGTGGCTATAATAACGACAGTTGAGAGAAGTGGACAGAAATGGGACTGAAGGAGGAGTACTGGAGTATCGTGGAGGATGTCCAGAGGCCCTATTTGAATGCCTGAGCTGCACATGCCTGTCTTAAAACATGTGAGGCAGTAGGTTAGCCACCACGTGACAGCACATTACTGTCAGATAGCCCACTCAGCAGTGTACTGCCAGGTGTAGGAGGACTTTGATGCAGAGTGACCCAGCTGTGCCCTGATGATCCTGTGTGCTATCCCCTGGTCCAATAGAACATTCAGGTCATTAGTAATGGTTGGTAGTGGAGGAATATTCAAAGTAACAACATTCTATTCTATTTCATACCCATTTTATTTTCATTCAAAACAAATTACAAGATGCTTTGTAAAGTATCGTAGATGCATCAATTGCAGCTGGTTGCATCCATTCCCTTGTGTTATAGCATGTTAGCTTTAAATCCATTGCTTACATTCATAAAAGTAATACAAATGGCAGAGATGTCCAAATCTATGATAACCTCTGTCTTTCTGAGTTATTCACCTCTCTCATGCGATGGGTCATTATTTAGCGTGATAACAGTAAATCTGTCATGCCTACATTATTGCCTCCCTGGGTCTGCTGAGATTTAGTCCTACAGCAGCCTGACATCTATGGCTGACAGACATGCGATGAGATGAGGCCTTTTCAGGAGGACAGATTTACATCACACTCTGTCTCAAGGGGACTGACTGGAGAGAGAGAGAGAGAGCGACTGTTGGTCCCCACCCTGAGGGCGTGTGGTTTCCTGTATTCACCTTTTGTCTTGTATTCTTCCCTTCCTAGAATAGGAACTTTAATGTCCCCGAGGGAGGAAATGGTCTTAGACACAAAGTCCTCCCACAACGTAGATATGGAGGTATTTAAATGAAGATGAAGCTATCTCCTTATTTAATAGAAGGTTTCCTCATATCCTCTATAACAACATTAGTAGTATACTTCACTGTCTGGCATGAGGAATTTTAGGAAATGGAGTGAAGCAGATTTCTCAGTGGACCTAGTATATTTTCTTCAGCACTGTCTGTCATTTATGTGAGTGCGTGCGTGTGAGTGAGTGAGCAAGCGTGTTTGTGTTAAAGGTGATCTTTCCCCACTGTGACAACACTACATGCTATATTTTGACACAGTCACTGATTCCACAGTGCAACAGTAGAGAACTCCAGAGGTGTGCAGCCAGTGTAGATGAACAGAGAACAACAGAACTCTCACCTCAGTAAAGGTGGGAATTGAATCACTGTAAGGGCTGAAGATGCTGAGGGATAGAGTTCTCATTGCTCAAGCCTAGAACACTCCACATTTTCACAAGGTAGTATGAAAGACAAACCTTTCACCACACTCAATACTTGGCCTTTTCTAATGAAAGAGCTTGTGTTTCAAAGGGCAATTTGTGTGGTTGACACGTCTCTCTGCCCCTGTAGTCTGAGGCTCTGAGCTGAGACCCAATCTTCTCTTCTTCTGCCTCTGAAGCATCACAAAGCAGCCATCTGTTGCTCTCCCTTATTCTCCCAACAACACAGGGTAAATAGAGCACATCACATGGTATCTGACTGGAGATGAGTGAGAGAGGGTGAGTTAGTGGTACTGGCTGCAGTAGCTGACACACACTGCCTGACACACACACACAGACCACACGCACACACATACATACATATATACACACACACACACTGCTACGTGCTACCAGCCTACCACACATAATCAGTCATCAGGTATTCCTCATGATAGGTTTCAGGGGGGCGGGAGCAGACGTATATACCAATTCAGACCCTGTTGCTGAACTGTAGGCCTCTCTAACCCTAACCCTGACGTTGAAGGAGCGCCTTTCATTTGATGGCTGCACATGCGCAGTTCGGCGCAACACGTTGCCATGACATTAACTACAAGTGTGATCAGTGATTTCTATTGGAGAAGCAGTTTGAGCCTATCTTCATACTGTACTGTCTTTGTTGTCTTCTTACTACTTCCCTCCTTTTCTACTTTCTTCCTCCTCCATGCCTTCATCTGGACCCTCCTTCCCATCATCACACCTTTGTGTGTGTGTGTGTGTGGTAGGCCTACTTGTACCCATGGAGCCTGTTGCTATGGTGAACAGTGATGGTGGAAAAGGGGGAGCTTACAGGAGGATCCACTGACATCAGATTGTGTGTGCTGCATAATTACTTCCCAGTCTTCTCTTTCAAGAGGAGAGGAGACTGAATGTGAAAACTTGCTAAGCCCTCTCCTTCTCGCTCTCTTGGTCTCTCTCTTATTGTTTCTCTCTCTGTCTTTCTCCCTCTCCCCTTCTCTCTCTCACAGCCCCCCCCCCCCCCTCTATCTATCACATGAAAAGAATGAGATGGATACTCTATACCTCTGTCTGCATGCTGTGTCTGGAATCACATCAACAGCATCATCCCAGATACCCTAGACCCACTCCAATTCGCATATCGCCCCAACAGATCCACGGATGACGCAATCTCAATCGCACTCCACACTGCCCTTTCCCACCTGGACAAAAGGAACACCTATGTGAGAATGCTGTTCATTGACTACAGCTCAGCGTTCAACACCATAGTGCCCACAAAGCTCATTACTAAGCTAAGGACCCTGGGACTAAACACCTCCTTTTGCAACTGGATCCTGGACTTCCTGACGGGCCGCCCCCAGGTGGTAAGGGTAGGCAACAACACGTCTGCCACACTGATCCTCAACACTGGGGCCCCTCAGGGGTGCGTGCTTAGTCCCCTCCTGTACTCCCTGTTCACCCACGACTGCGTGGCCAAACATGACTCCAACACCATCATTAAGTTTTCTGACGACACAACAGTGGTAGGCCTGATCACCAACAACGATGAGACAGCCAATAGGGAGGAGGTCAGAGACCTGGCAGTGTGGTGCCAGGACCACAACCTCTCCCTCAATTTTTATTTTTTATTTTTTGGGGGTCATTTAGCAGACGCTCTTATCCAGAGCGACTTACAGGAGCAATTAGGGTTAAGTGCCTTGCTCAAGGGCACATCGACAGATTTTTCACCTAGTTGGCTCAGGGATTAGAACCAGCGACCTTTTGGTTACTGGCACAACGCGCTTAACCACTAAGCTACCTGCCGCCCTGTGAGCAAGACAAAGGAGCTGATCGTGGACTACAGGAAAAGGAGGGCCGAACAGGCCCCCATTAACATCGACAGGGCTGTAGTGGAGCGGATTGAGAGTTTCAAGTTCTTGGTGTCCACATCAATGAACTATCATGGTCCAAACACACCAAGACAGTTGTGAAGAGGGCACGACAACACCTTTTACCCCTCAGGAGACTGAAAAGATTTGCCATGGGTCCCCAGATCCTCAAAAGGTTCTACAGCTGCACCATCGTGAGCATCCTGACCGGTTGCATCACCGCCTGGTATGGCAACTGCTCGGCATCTGACTGTAAGGGGCTACAGAGGGTAGTGCGTACGGCTCAGTACATCACTGGGGCCAAGCTTCATGCCATCCAGGACCTATATACAAGGCAGTGTCAGAGGAAAGCCCAAAAGATGGTCAAAGACTCCAGTCACCCAAGTCATAGACTGTTCTCTCTGCTACCGCACGGCAAGCGTAACCGGAGCGCCAAGTCTAGGACTAAAAGGCTCCTTAACAGCTTCTACCCCCAAGCCATAAGACTGCTGAGCAATTAATCAAATGGCCACCTGGACTATTTACATTTACACCCACCCCGACCCCTCCATTTGTTTTTACACTGCTGCTACCTGCTGTCTATTATCTATGCGTAGTCACTTTACCCCTACCTACATGTACAAATTACCTCGACTAACCTGTACCCCCGCACATTGACTCGGTACCGGTACACCCTGTAATAGCCTCGTTATTGTTATTTTACTGTGTTACTTTTTATTATTTTTTACTTCAGTTTATTTGGTAAATATTTTTTTAACCAACAATGCAGTTCAAGAAAGAGTTAAGGGCTTGTAAGTAAGCATTTCACGGTAATGTCTACACCTGTTGTATTCAGCGCATGTGACAAATAAAGTTTGATTTGATTTTGATTTGATCTATAGCAGCAGGATTTCATGGTGCATTTACTATTAATAATTCATATGTCAGTGTGAGAGAGCCGAAGATCTGAAGAGACAACCAGTAATACTCAAAATCACCTATTTTGATAATGGCCATGATTACTTATCACAGAGGATTTTCCTGTTCCAAAGGTGTTTAGTTTATAGATGTATTACTTCACTGCAGTACAAGTAAAATACATCACTTTTTCTTAATCTGAAATGGCTGTGTGGAATATATTGTGATAGCTGTTGTTTTTGAGGAAGGTTTACTTGAAATGGTTGTGATATGTGTTTGTCATACCTACTACCTCAGTTGAATGCAATGACTGTAAGTCGCTCTGGATAAGAACATCTGCTAAATTACCAAAATATCAAATGTAATCAGTCCAAGCATGCTCATGAATACTGAAGCTGGTGTGTTATGGACCACAAGACAGTGATTGCATTGAAAGGAACTGATTAACTTAGAGGGTAGAGGGAGGGAATTCTGAAGAGTACAATGATAGACACATGATGTTGGATAGAGTCATCATCCGTCACCATACAGTATATGTTATGTCATCCTGATCAGAGCATGCTAATGAGCTTTTGTATAGAACGCTTCTAGGAGACGGAGACCGTATGTATCTAGTGTCTCAGATTGTGAGTGCTAACTTATCACTTTTGCTTTTTAGATCACAATGAAAAAAGGTTATATGGTCATCCCAGATCAGCACTCCTATTCTAAGATGCTTAATACATACACTACCGGTCAAACGTTTTAGAACACCTACTCATTCAAAGGGTTTTCTTTATTTTTACTATTTTCTACATTGAAGGGAAGACATCAAAACTATGAAATAACACATATGGAATCATGTAGTAACCAAACAAGTGTTAAACAAATCAAAATATATTTTATATTTGAGATTCTTCAAATTGCCACCCTTTGCCTTGATGACAGCTTTGCACACTCTTGGCATTCTCTCAACCAGCTTCATGAGGTAGTCACCTGGAATACATTTCAATTAACAGGTGTGCCTTTTTAAAAGTTAATTTGTGGAATTTATTTCCTTCTTAATGCGTTTGTGCCAATCAGTTGTGTTGTGACAAGGTAGGGGGGGTATACAGAAGATAGCCCTATTTGGTAAAAGACCAAGTCCATATTATGGCAAGAACAGCTCAAATAAGCAAAGAGAAACGACAGTCCATCATTACTTTAAGACATGAAGGTCAGTCAATATGGAACATTTCAAGAACTTTGAAAGTTTCTTCAAGTGCAGTCGCAAAAACCATCAAGCGCTATGATGAAACTGGCTCTCATGAGGACCGCCACAGGAATGGAAGACCCAGAGTTACCTCTGCTGCAGAGGATATGTTCATTAGAGTTACCAGCCTCAGAAATTGCAGCCCAAATAAATGCTTCACAAAGTTCAAGTAACAGACACATCTCAACATCAACTGTTCAGAGGAGACTGTGTGAATCAGGCCTTCATGGTCGAATTGCTGCAAAGAAAGCACTACTAAAGGACAACAATAATAAGAAGAGACTTGCTTGGGCCAAGAAACACAAGCAATGGACATTAGACCAGTGGAAATTTGTCCTTTGGTCTGGAGTCCAAATTGGAGATTTTTGGTTCCAACCGCTGTGTCTTTGTGAGACGCAGTGTGGGTGAACAGATGATCTCCGCATGTGTTTTTCCCACCGTAAAGCATGGAGGAGGATGTGTTATGGTGTGGGGGTGCTTTGCTGGTGACACTGTCTGTGATTTATTTAGAATTCAAGGCACACTTAACCAGCATGGCTACCACAGCATTATGCAGCGATACGCCATCCCATCTGGTTTGGGCTTAGTGGGAAATGCTTGTGCTTCTAGCTCCGACAGTGCAGTAATATCTAACAAGTAATATCTAAAAATGTCACAACATATACCCAATACACACAAATCTAGTAAGGAAGGGAATTTAAGAACATATACAGTGAGGGGAAACAAAGTATTTAGTCAGCCACCAATTGTGCAAGTTCTCCCACTTAAAAAGATGAGAGAGGCCTGTAATTTTCATCATAGGTACACGTCAACTATGACAGACAAATTGAGAAAAAAAATCCAGAAAATCACATTGTAGGATTTTTTATGAATTTATTTGCAAATTATGGTGGAAAATAAGTATTTGGTCACCTACAAACAAGCAAGATTTCTGGCTCTCACAGACCTGTAACTTCTTCTTTAAGAGGCTCCTCTGTCCTCAACTCGTTACCTGTATTAATGGCACCTGTTTGAACTTGTTATCAGTATAAAAGACACCTGTCCACAACCTCAAACAGTCACACTCCAAACTCCACTATGGCCAAGACCAAAGAGCTGTCAAAGGACACCAGAAACAAAATTGTAGACCTGCACCAGGCTGGGAAGACTGAATCTGCAATAGGTAAGCAGCTTGGTTTGAAGAAATCAACTGTGGGAGCAATTATTAGGAAATGCAAGACCACTGATAATCTCCCTCGATCTGGGGCTCCACGCAAGATCTCACCCCGTGGGGTCAAAATGATCACAAGAACGGTGAGCAAAAATCCCAGAACCACACGGGGGGACCTAGTGAATGACCTGCAGAGAGCTGGGACCAAAGTAACAAAGTATACCGTCAGTAACACACTACGCCGCCAGGGACTCAAATCCTGCAGTGCCAGACGTGTCCCCCTGCTTAAGCCAGTACATGTCCAGGCCCGTCTGAAGTTTGCTAGAGTGCATTTGGATGATCCAGAAGAGGATTGGGAGAATGTCATATGGTCAGATGAAACCAAAATATAACTTTTTGGTAAAAACTCAACTCGTCGTATTTGGAGGACAAAGAATGCTGAGTTGCATCCAAAGAACACCATACCTACTGTGAAGCATGGGGGTGGAAACATCATGCTTTGGGGCTGTTTTTCTGCAAAGGGACCAGGACGACTGATCCGTGTAAAGGAAATAATGAATGGGGCCATGTATCGTGAGATTTTGAGTGAAAACCTCCTTCCATCAGCAAGGGCATTGAAGATGAAACGTGGCTGGGTCTTTCAGCATGACAATGATCCCAAACACACCGCCCGGGCAACGAAGGAGTGGCTTCGTAAGAAGCATTTCAAGGTCCTGGAGTGGCCTAGCCAGTCTCCAGATCTCAACCCCATAGAAAATCTTTGGAGGGAGTTGAGAGTCCGTGTTGCCCAGCGACAGCCCCAAAACATCACTGCTCTAGAGGAGATCTGCATGGAGGAATGGGCCAAAATACCAGCAACAGTGTGTGAAAACCTTGTGAAGACTTACAGAAAACGTTTGACCTGTGTCATTGCCAACAAAGGGTATATAACAAAGTATTGAGAAACTTTTGTTATTGACCAAATACTTATTTTACACCATAATTTGCAAATAAATTCATTAAAAATCCTACAATGTGATTTTCTGGAATTTTTTTCTCAATTTGTCTGTCATAGTTGACGTGTACCTATGATGAAAATTACAGGCCTCTCTCATCTTTTTAAGTGGGAGAACTTGCACAATTGGTGGCTGACTAAATACTTTTTTTCCCCACTGTACATAGATGGACAAGCAATGACAGAGCGGCATGGATTAAGATACAGTAGAATATTATAGAATAGAATACGGTATATACATATGAAATGAGTAGTGCAAGATATGTAAACATTATTAAAGTGACTAGTGTTCCATTTCTTAAAGTGGCCAGTGATTTTCAATAGGCCAAGCCAAATTTCTACAGCCTCCTGAGGTTGAAGCGGCTCTGTTGCACCTTCTTCACCACCCTCTCTGCGTGGGTGGACCATTTCAGTTTGTCAGTGATGTGTACGCCAAGAAACTTGAAGCTTTCCACCTCCTCCACTGCAGTCCCGTCGATGTGGATAGGGGGGTGCACCCTCTGCTGTTTCCTGAAGTCCACGATCATCTCCTTTGTTTTGTCATTGACATGAGTGCACACACATTGAGTGAGAGGTTATTTTCCTGGAACCACCCCCAGAGCCCTCACCTCCTCCCTGTAGGCGGTCTCGTCATTGTTGGTAATCAAGCCTACTACTGTTGTGTCGTCTGCAAACTTGATGATTGAGTTGGAGGCGTGCTTGGCCATGCAGTCATGGGTGAACAGGGTGTACAGGAGGGGGCTGAGCACGCACCCTTGTGGGGCCCCAGTGTTGAGGATCAGTGAAGTGGAGATGTTGTTTCCTACCTTCACCACCTGGGGGCGGCCCGTCAGGAAGTACAGGACCCAGTTGCACAGGGCGGGGTTCAGACCCAGGGCCTCGAGCTTAATGATCAGCTTGGAGTGTACTATGGTGTTGAATGCTGAGCTATAGTCAATGAACAGCATTCTTACATAGATATTCCTCTTGTCCAGATGGGATAGGGCAGTGTGCAGTGTGATGGCGATTGCATTGTCTGTGGATCTATTGGGGCAGTAAGCAAATTGAAGTGGGTCTAGGTTGACAGGTAAGGTAGAGGTGATATGATCCTTGACTAGTCTCTCAAAGCACTTCATGATGACAAATGTGAGTGCTACGGGGCGATAGTCATTTAGTTCAGTTACCTTTGCTTTCTTGGGTACAGGAACAATGGTGGCCATCTTGAAGCATGTGGGAACAGCAGACTGTGAAAGGGAAAGATTGAATATGTCCGTAAACAACACCAGCTAGCTGGTCTGCGCATGCTCTGAGGACGCGGCTAGGGATGCCGTCTGGGCCGGTAGCCTTGCAGGGGTTAACATGCTTAAATGTCTTACTCACGTCGACCATGGAGAAGGAGAGGCCACAGTCCTTGGTAGTGGGCCTCGTCGGTGGCACTGTGTTATCCTCAAAGCGGACGAACAAGCTTGTCTGGAAGCGAGGCGTCGGTGTTGGCGACGTGGCTGGTTTTACTTTTGTAGTCCGTCTTTTCCTTTAGTAGTCCGTATTTTGAAGAATCTCAAATATAAAATATATTTTGATTTGTTTAACACTTTTTTGGTTACTACATGATTCCATATGTGTTATTTCATAGTTGTAATGTCTTCACTATTATTCTACAATGTAGAAAATAGTATAAAAAATAAGGAAAAACCCTTGAATGAGTAGGTGTTCTAAAACTTTTGACCGGTAGTGTACATCCCCTGAAATGGTGGTGAGTCACCCAGATTCGAGTGAAGGATACCACATGTGGTTGTTCAAAAGCTCACTGTTACTTCTAAAGCATAATATTTTCAAGATGTTGTATTGACTAAATCAGAATAATCCATACCAAGTGATTGAGGGAATAAATACTACTGTACATCTCTGGTCATATCTGATGCTGAACAGCACCACCATGTGATGGTGTAACAATGTCTGGAGTGGATCACATGATTCTCTAACTTCCTGGCGTTTGTGTTCCCTCCTGTGGTCGAAGGGAAGAAGCACATGTGCCAGTTGAATTTGATAGTATAGCAGTCATAAATGTTGTGTTTCTGAACTACCACTAGGTGTCAGCGTAGAATGCTTAGTAAAGCTGTTAGCTACAGTATCATGGGTAGGAGGATAGTCTTACCATGGATATGTATATTATGATAGACCTCATATAGACTCTACTGTGTGAACATGAGTGAGTTTAGTTTATTATCACCTGCTAGTAGCCAAGAAAATAAATAATCTTACCTTAATCGTTCCCTCAGTTCATCATTATAAATTGGTGCAAAGTAGCCTACGAGATATTGCTTGTATGTCAGCATATCACAGGTGGCTGGTGGCACCTTATTAGGGGAGGACTAAATGGAATTAATGGAATGGTGTCAACATCAAACACATGGTTTCCTTCTGTTTGATACCATTACATTCACTGAATTCCAGACATTACCATGAGCCGTCTTCCCATCACCAGCCTCCTTTGCATTATATTACAGTCTTAAACATCATAACATGAATAAGATGTAATGAATCACTTAGGTCATGGTATTATATGATGTGTGCAGTATTGAGGTTGACATATTGCTTGGCTCAGTATCTGTTTTGGGCGGTGATAATTAGTATGTGGTTGCCATGGTCACAAGAGCAACCAAGCGCAGCTACGCTGTCTAAAGACATGGAGAAAAGATGTCAGTTAATTTACTGCCTTTTAATTAAATGATGTATGGGATGATTGCATGCACGCACAATCACACGCACATAGTTGGTTTCCTTTATTTTGCTTCCTGTCCTGCCAGATCAGTGATGATCATGGCGCGAAGGACAGAGACACAGCCAGGAGGAGATTCACATTTGGGAAAAATACCGTCCTCTCCTCGCCTCCTCCGTCCTCTCCCCTCCGTGACCCGGAAACCGATAAGTGGTCGAGGAGCGTGTCAATTCGTTAGTAGGCGAACGAAGGAGGCTGCTTCCCTCCTCGATTCATTTCTTCGACAGAGGAGGCGCAAGAGTATCCTCATGTTAGGGATAGCGGAAGGGTTTTATAATCCACCACACCCCCTTTGAATCAGCTGTTGTTTTCTCAAAGGAGAAAAGTATGCAAACATTTAAAATCGTTATGTTATTTATCCTTTTATCTATAAAATGTCTTGCACAACTAGCAATTTAAAAAAATAACTTTACACATTTATTGTTGGATTCCACCTCCTGTAAACGTAATTTGCATGATTACGCGTGAGTGGATGAGTCTCGTTTCCTACAAGCATATTTGTTTCCTCTCCTCGATTACCTTTTTCAAAAAGATCAGAGGAGAGGACGGAGGACGGATGAGTTAGGAAAACCAAACTGAGAATCTCCCAGGGTCTGTCCTTTTCTGTTGGAGTTGCAGCTGTAGTTTATCACTAGATGGTGCTAGAGGTGTTATCAGGGGAGAGGTTTTGCTGGAGGCAGGTTTTCTGAACTGATGTTACCTTAATGGAAATTTGCCTCACATTTTTATCATTTTAAAATGTCTAACAGCACATCATAATGATGGAAAGAAGAACAATATGATGAACAACATACATTTCACTCATACTCACACTATTCCTTCAGTCTTACTAAATAAAGAGCGTAATTTGGCCTAATGCAAGACTGTCACAATTTGATAATCTGTGAGGGAGTAGAATTAAGTATTAATCTTCATATTATCTATGGGTGTCTCATATTTAATGACATTGCCTTAACAACCATGCAACTTTGTTTGCTATCATGGAAACTGCTGCCACATATCTAGGAAAAAGCAGCATGTGTGTAATGCTCTCCAACGGGAAGTTAGGACTTTTATAAACAATTAATGTTTTGTTTACATAAATATCTGAATAAATGTTCAGAAAGGGTGTGAGATAAAACAAATGAACAGTTAGAACATAAATAAATCTATCAAAAACACAGTTTTATAGGCTTTATTCACCAAGTTGAAGATGTACTGTTCACTCCTTTGTAGACAAACCAAAAATATTGATCATTACAAAATAAGTAAAGTGAACTACTCTGCCATATACTCTGCCATATACTCTACTCTACTGTTTATATTCTGTCTTGGTCCCCAAGCACCCAGTTTTGACAAGAGTATATGGCAGAGTATATGGCAGAGTAGTTCACTTTACTTATTTTGTAATGATCAATATGGTGGTCAAAGTCGATATCCATGTCATTTGTGGTGTTTCTTCCCTGTTGGTTCCCCAGACTTTAGTAGATTACCCATTTAGAATGTTCTGGAGAAAGATTGGAGGGAAATTGGAAACCACGACGATGAAACAGTGGGAATGGAATTGTCTGCATCAGCTGAGAAAGTGTGAGACATGTGCGTAATGCCCTCCTAAAGATAGACATAGGGTAGAGATACTGTACACCACTTGTCAAGATGGCACCCTCATTTTTACACCCCTCCCCCTCATCTGTCTGTCTGTCTGCAGGGCGAGAGGTGTGAGTGTGATCTGGAGCAGCAATCCGTCTGTCTGAGCTTGAGATACACCCCCTGAGTGGCTGAGGTGGCGGCTGGTGATAAGAGATAACTAGCTGTACCTTGTCTCTGAAAACAACAGACTGCTTGATCTAGTCATAAACTTGTGTCAAAAACAACCCAGATATGAACCGTGAGAATCCACCTTTTGTACCTGCTTCAGTTATGCTGCACAACCCAACAAATTGACGAATCAACCGTTTGCACCTGCCATCCTTAGCAAGCCGTAGCAACAATATTGTACAGTGAGGGAAAAAAGTATTTGATCCCCTGCTGATTTTGGATGTTTGCCCACTGACAAAGACATGATCAGTCTATAATGTTAATGGTAGGTTTATTTGAACAGTGTGAGACAGAATAACAACAAAAAAATCCAGAAAAACGCATGTCAAAAATGTTATAAATTGATTTGCATTTTAATGAGGGAAATAAGTATTTGACCCCTCTGCAAAACATGACTTAGTACTTGGTGGCAAAACCCTTGTTGGAAATCAGAGGTCAGACGTTTCTTGTAGTTGGCCACCAGGTTTGCACACATCTCAGGAGGGATTTTGTCCCACTCCTCTTTGCAGATCTTCTCCAAGTCATTAAGGTTTCGAGGCTGACCTTTGGCAACTCGAACCTTCAGCTCCCTCCACAGATTTTCTATGGGATTAAGGTCTGGAGACTGGCTAGGCCACTCCAGGACCTTAATGTGCTTCTTCTTGAGCCACTCCTTTGTTGCCTTGGCCGTGTGTTTTGGGTCATTGTCATGCTGGAATACCCATCCACGACCCATTTTCAATGCTCTGGCTGAGGGAAGGAGGTTCTCACCCAAGATTTGACGGTACATGGCCCCGTCCATCGTCCCGTTGATGCGGTGAAGTTGTCCTGTCCCCTTAGCAGAAAAACACCCCCAAAGCATAATGTTTCCACCTCCATGTTTGACGGTGGGGATGGTGTTCTTGGGGTCATAGGCAGCATTCTTCCTCCTCCAAACACGGCGAGTTGAGTCTCATCTGACCACAACACTTTCATCCAGTTCTCCTCTGAATCATTCAGATGTTCATTGGCAAACTTCAGACGGGCCTGTATATGTGTTTTCTTTAGCAGGGGGACCTTGCGGGCACTGCAGGATTTCAGTCCTTCACGGCGTAGTGTGTTACCAATTGTTTTCTTGGTGACTATGGTCCCAGCTGCCTTGAGATCATTGACAAGATCCTCCCGTGTAGTTCTGGGCTGATTCCTCGCCGTTCTAATGATCATTGCAAATCCACGAGGTGAGATCTTGCATGGAGCCCCAGGCCGAGCGAGATTGATAGTGACTCATCAAGCTGCTTGGCAATGGTCTTGTAGCCCATTCCAGCCTTGTGTAGGTATACAATCTTGTCCCTGACATCCTTGGAGAGCTCTTTGGTCTTGGCCATGGTGGAGAGTTTGGAATCTGATTGATTGCTCCCTTTAAGAGTGTGCTCCTAATCTCAGCTCGTTACCTGTATAAAAGACACCTGGGAGCCAGAAATCTTTCTGATTGAGAGGGGGTCAAATACTTATTTCCCTCATTATAATGCAAATAAATGTATAACATTTTTGACATGCGTTTTTCTGGATTTTTGTTGTTGTTATTCTGTCTCTCACGGTTCAAATAAACCTACCATTAAAATTATAGACTGATCATTTCTTTGTCAGTGGGCAAACATACAAAATCAGCAGGGGATCAAATACTTTTTTCCCTCACTGTAGCTTGTTGGTTTCTCCACATGCTTGCTTTTCTCTGTATATCCCTGTTATTATTTATCCTGTTGCAGTAAATATCCCTGGAATGATCCAGGGGACTGTTGGAGTAGAGAGGCAGTCCATCTTCAGCCTTACTGGGACGTGCGGACACTGTTTCATCCAGCCTGACATTTCCTAATCCAAATCATGTTTTATGCATGCTTCTGTTTGGCACTGAGAGATGAGGTAGGGGGGCTGTGTTGATATAGGGCGTCCAGTGTGTGTGTGCGTGTGCGCGTTTATGTGTGTGTGTTTGCGTTTGTACACGCGTGTGTGTCTGTGCGTGTGTGTGTGTAGTCTGCGGGTTCTGACTGGTAATCATGACTGCAAAACTAGATAAACGTCATCTAATAAGAGTGAGACTCTCTGCTCCATGTCTCCACTATGCCCACACAGGCCTGCTAAATACACTGTCGTCCAGGCCTAGCCTGCTGGTTGGGCTTCCTGCTCCAATGCTGCTTAGTGGCTGAGAGAGCACAGAGGCCTTCCTGGCCGACACACTCACACCACACGCTGCAACATGCTGATCAGTGTTGTTAGTACAGGGAGATGTAGTTGGCTACAGTAATTTATAGATTTTCTACATGTACTGTATTCTGCAGGTGATGGGGTGGAATTGGCAGTACTCTGATGATGGAGATCAATTTTTAGCTGTAGGGCTCTGTTCATCTACTGTAGCACCCACACATTGTGACAGTACATCTGTTATGGTCTCATGCAGTAAAAGCCTGCTCTGTCGAGCTGAGGGGAGGGGGGGTATCAACAGAGAAGAGGTGAAGTGTGGGTGCTCTCTTTCTCTCTCTCCCTCTTTGTTTCTCTCTCTCTTTCTCTCTCTTTCTCTCTCTCTCTCTTTTTCTCTCTCTCTCTTTTTCTCTCTCTCTCTTTTTCTCTCTCTCTCTCTTTCTCTCTCTCTCCTGCTGTGTGTTCCTGGGGAGGACCTGGCTGGGCAGAGGTCCAGCTGGCATGGTACCACCCGGCTGCCCTACACCTCAGCAGGCTGGCCGGCTGGCAGACAGAGCATTGTCATTATGTGATCTCTGTGACCTTCACAGGTGTCCTGTTACACTCCACTGATGCAGCAGCAGCCCTGCCATACCACACACACACCTGCTCTGGGCAGGCTGATCCTCCTTCACCCTGGCCTGCAGTATTCCCCATAGCGGACTGGGAGAAGGGACAGTGAGACCCACCCCTGAGGTTTTGGAACACATTGCTATTTTCAGATGCATTATCCTAAAGCTTTTTTTGCATATGAATCAGAGCATATGATCGGAGTGGAGCGGTGAGAATCTCAGCTCCTCGCTCACGGAGCTGTTCACCCCTCCGCTCCCCCCACTCAAAGCCACATCAGGCCAGTCCGCTCATTATCGCTCAGTGCTCAACGCAGTTTGCATCGCGCTCCACTCAAATCGCCCTCCCCGCTCGCTCCAAAAAAGGAAAGAAATCTGCATGTATTTCACTTTTAGCTTAAACCACAGCCTTACCTCCCAAAGAACTAAAGAGCAACGACAACATTTTCCAAATATAAATGTTTTATTTCAAATTACAAATTAGGCCTAGCCTATGTAAGAAGGAATATACACAAAAGGTCCTGTAAAATTAAACGAATCAATGGGCCTAATTATATAAATACAAATATACAGGCTATACATCAACGTTTTAAAAGTAAATTAACTATTAGGCCAAAATTCTGATAACTGAACTTTTGCGCAGCGTGCACGCGGATTAAAATTTACATTGGCTTATATCCATTGTCAAACTTTTAAAATAAAATAAAAAAAATGAATTGCTTTCCTTATCTACAGTTCTTTTGAGTTCACCTTCAAGAACACAAGTTTGGCCAATGTCTGAGGCTTCAGACTCATGCGGTGGTTTCTTGACAGCAGGCCAGCAGCGGAGAAAACCCTCTCTGTGCTCGCAGACCCGCTTGGGATGCTGAACACAATGCGAGCTACTTTAGCCAGGTGGGGAAAAGACGTGGAGTTTTCTTTCCAAAATCGAATAACATCTGCGTCCGGGTTCTGTCTCGGGGATGAGAGGTAATTTTCGACTTCACCTTTGGCGTCTCCGGTTATGCGTAGCTGCTTGCTGAAGTATGACCCGAACAGGCGAGCTCTTTTTGGTTCAGGCTTGGGATTCAGGTCAGCGGCGGGTGGGGTGTCGGTCTCGGGTGTCCCGCTGGAAGCGTTAATTTCCTCCGCTTCTTTTATGAGGAGGTCGCGGATCTCCACGAGTTTGTTGCATATAGACTCATCTCGGATTATCCATTCGGTCTTGAAACAGGGATCTAACACTGATGCTAAAATGAGATGTTTATCAGTATAGTATATTCCATAGCGAATTGACACGTTGTTTGCCAATGTTTCTGCAAAAGCAGCGATGCCCATTGGAAGTGCAGCGTGAGTGTCATCGGTGAGCAGGGATTTTATTTCTGTGACAGCAGGGAGGATCATCCTCAGGTTCCCCAGCTCCTTCTGCATTTTATCTGTGAGGTCTGCCAGTGGTGTCAGCACACTGACAAGGTGCGTCAGCTGCCGTACTTGATTCAGGGTGCCCGACTTTCACTAACAGCCTATTAATGTTGTCGTGCTCGTTAACGGCGTCTTTGATCGACAGCTGAAGCATGTGAATGGGGCATCTCAGATGTAAATTTGACACAGAAAGTACTGATTTATCATAGTTTCTACATTAGTGGTTATCACTTCCACATGGACTTGCGAGGGCGCAGGTGGTCCCTCATCCTCCTCTTCATGTTCTGCGCTGCTGCTGGCATCCCCGGTCACTTCACCCTCTGCCTCCTCTTCAGTGCCAGGGAGGAGGTTAAACGCCTTGATTATGTTGCTGGCACTGTCAGTGACGACCCAAATCATACGTCGTTGCACGTTCCAATATTTCAGTACACTTTCATACTTTTGGTAAATACGATCTGCGGTATGGTGCCCCTGTATGTGCTCACAGCCCAACAAAACCGTGTGCCCCCGGAACGTCCCATCAATGAAACTGGCCACGATGCCAAGGAAGCTGTGCCCTCTTCTACTGGTCCAAATGTCCGCTGACAGAACGAGCCCATCACCATTTTGCAGTAGGTCTTGCAGTTTGGCTTCCATCTCTTCCAGGGCATGTGGCATGAACGTGTCCCGTACGGTGTTGTAGCATGGGGGGGGTGTAGCCCAGTTGAGCTGCGCTGGCGAAGTGTTGCATCCCTTCGCGTTCTCCTTTACTCAGCGGTTCATAGTCCATGTAAGTCATTTAAAAAAATGCTACATCCAGCTCTCTTTTTCTCTCCCTTGTTATGGTTGGGCCTTTGCGTGCAGTGAAGAAACTTTTGAATTCCTCAACCCTTTTCTCTTGTTGCTGCTCCTCTCACTCTATAAAATACAAATTCATGGACGACACAAATTAAATTAAACGAACCATATATTAGGCCTACTTTGAATGACAAAACTAATTTGTTTGAATATTAGGCTATATTTACTTTACACTTTTGTTACAAGTTACCATATTCATGTCAGTGTTGATGTGGTTGAGGAGTCAGACGCAGGACGCATGGGCTCAGTCAAACAAGACTTTACTGAACTGTATAAACAAAACAAAATAAAGGACCTCAAACAAGGAGGCGAGCGACAACGCAAACACAGTGCGTCACAATAAACAAAGTCCAGAGTACTGCACGGGTGACACCAACGGACAGGCGGAAAATAACACACAAACTCACAAACACAAAGCCGGAAACTTATAGGACACATAATCAGACACAAACGGACACAGGTGCAACAGACAGACCAAACCAATCAAACATCGAAATATCTAACGGTGGTAGCTAGTACTCCGGGGACGACGAACGCCGAAGCCTGCCCGAGCAAGGAGGAGTAGCAGCCTCGGCAGAATCCGTGACAGTACCCCCCCCCTTGACGCGCGGCTCCAGCCGTGCGCCGACCCCGGCCTCGGGGACGACCAGGAGGACGCGGAGCCGGGCGCGTGGGATGACCACGGTGGAACTCAGTCAGGAGGGATGGATCTAGGATATCCCTCCTAGGCACCCAGCACCGTTCCTCCGGGCCGTACCTCTCCCACTCCACGAGATACTGGAGACCCCCCATCCGACGTCTCGAGTCCAAGATGGTCCTGACCGTGTACGCCGGAGCTCCCTCGATGTCCAGTGGGGGCGGAGGAGTCTCCCGTATCTCACCTTCCTGGAGTGGACCAGCTACCACCGGCCTGAGAAGAGACACATGGAACGAGGGGTTAATATTCTTATAATCAATAGGCAGTTGTAACCTGTAACACACCTCGTTCAATCTCCTCAGGACTTTAAAAGGCCCCACAAACCGCCGACCCAGCTTCCGGCAGGGCAGGCGGAGGGGCAGGTTTCGAGTCGAGAGCCAGACTCGATCTCCCGGTGCGTACACCGGTCCCTCACTGCGGTGGCGATCGGCGCTCGCCTTCTGTCGACGGATGGCCCGCTGCAGATGGACATGTGCAGCGTCCCACGTCTCCTCCGAGCGCCGAATCCACTCATCCACCGCAGGAGCCTCGATCTGGCTCTGGTGCCATGGTGCCAGAACCGGCTGATACCCTAACACACACTGGAAAGGGGTTAGATTGGTGGAGGAGTGGCGGAGAGAGTTCTGTGCCATCTCTGCCCAGGGGATATACCTTGACCACTCCTCCGGCTGGCCCTGGCAGTAGGACCTCAGAAACCTACCCACATCCTGGTTGACTCGTTCTACCTGCCCATTGCTCTCTGGGTGGTAACCCGAGGTAAGGCTCACCGAGACCCCCAAGCGTTCCATGAACGCCTCCCAGACTCTGGAGGTGAACTGGGGACCTCGGTCAGACACTATATCCTCGGGAACCCCATAGTGCCGGAAAACGTGGGTAAATAGGGCCTCAGCGGTCTGTAGGGCAGTAGGGAGACCCGGCATTGGGAGGAGACGACAGGCCTTGGAAAACCGATCCACAACGACCAAAATGGTGGTATTCCCCTGGGAGGGGGGAAGGTCGGTCACAAAATCCACCGAGAGGTGGGACCATGGTCGTTGTGGAACGGGCAGGGGATGTAACTTTCCCCTGGGCAGGTGTCTAGGCGCCTTACACTGGGCGCACACCGAGCAGGAGGAAACATAAACCCTCACATCCCTCGCTAACGTTGGCCACCAGTATTTCACGCTAAGGCAGTGCACTGTCCGGCCAATACCTGGATGTCCAGAGGAGGGTGATGTATGAGCCCAATAAATATGGCGATCACGAACCTCGAGCGGAACGTACGTCCGCCCCACAGGACACTCTGGGGGAGTAGGGTCGGTACGTAACGCCCGCTCGATCTCCGCATCGACCTCCCACACCACCGGAGCCACCAGACAAGACTCCGGCAGTATGGGAGTAGGCTCAATGGACCTCTCCTCTGTGTCATACCGCCGGGACAGGGCGTCTGCCTTACCGTTCTGGGACCCTGGGATGTACGTGATCTTAAAAACAAACCGGGTCAGGAACATGTTCCACCTAGCCTGACGAGGGTTTAATCTCCTAGCTGCCCGGATGTACTCCAGGTTACGGTGGTCAGTCAGAATGAGGAAAGGGTGTTGAGCCCCCTCAAGCCAATGCCTCCACACCTTTAGGGCCTGAACCACGGCTAACAGCTCCCTGTCCCCTACGTCATAATTACGCTCCGCCGGGCTGAGCTTCTTAGAATAGAACGCACAGGGGCGGAGTTTAGGTGGCGTGCCGGACCGTTGCGACAGAAGTGCCCCAATACCGGCCTCTGACGCGTCTACCTCAACTTGGAATGGTAAAGCGGGGTCCGGATGCGCCAGCACCGGGGCCGAAGTGAACAGGTCCTTCAGTTTAACAAATGCCCTGTCCGCTTCAGCTGACCACTGCAAACGCACCGGGCCCCCCTTCAGCAGGGATGTAATGGGAGCTGCCACCTGTCCAAAGCCCCGGATAAACCTCCGGTAGTAATTAGCAAAACCCCAAAACTGCTACACCTCTTTTACAGTGGTTGGAGTTTGCCAATTACGCACGGCAGACACACGGTCAACCTCTATCTTCACACCAGACGCGGACAATCGATAACCCAAAAAGGAGATGGACTCCTGGAAAAATAAGCATTTCTCTGCCTTGACATACAGGTCATGCTCCAACAGCCTCCTCAACACTCGGCGCACCAGGGCTACATGCTCGGCTCGTGTAGAAGAGTACACTAGGATGTCGTCGATGTACACTACCACACCCTGCCCATGCATGTCCCTGAAAATCTTGTCCACAAAGGATTGGAAGACTGAAGGAGCATTCATTAACCCGTATGGCATGACGAGATACTCGTAATGACCCGAGGTGGTGCTAAATGCTGTTTTCCATTCATCCCCCTCCCTAATGCGCACCAGATTGTACGCGCTCCTGAGATCCAACTTTGTGAAGAACCGCGCTCCGCGTAACGATTCAGTCATAGTCGCAATCATAGGAAGAGGATAACTGTACTTAACCGTGATCTGATTGAGACTACGGTAATCAATACACGGGCGCAAACCCCCGTCCTTCTTCTTCACAAAGAAGAAACTTGAGGAAACCGGGGAAGTGGAGGACCGTATGTATCCCTGTTCCAATGACTCGGCTATGTAAGTCTCCATAGCCGCTGTCTCCTCTTGAGACAGGGGATACACACGGCTCCGCGGAAGTGCCGCTCCTGTTTGGAGATCTATCGCACAATCCCCCTGTCTATGAGGTGGCAACCGTGTTGCCCTAGTCTTGCTGAACACAAGTGCTAAATCCTCATATTCAGGGGGAATGCGCATTGCGGGCACTTGGTTCGGACTCTCCACCGAGGTCGCCCCTAAGGAAACACCTAGACATCTCCCTACACACTGGGCAGACCACTCCATAAGAGCCCTCTGTTGCCACGCAATGGTAGGATCATGAGCGCTTAACCAGGGAAGCCCCAGCACCACGGGATACGCAGGAGAGTCGATCAGATAAAACTGAATGATCTCCTCATGACCCCCCTGCGTCGTCATCTCAAGTGGTGCTGTGACTTCTCTAATCAACCCCGACCCCAGCGGCCGGCTGTCTAGGGCATGGACAGGGAAGGGGGCTTCCACCGGCCGAAGGGGAATTCCTAACCTAGAACAAAACTCACGATCAACAAAATTCCCAGCTGCGCCTGAATCGACTAGCGCCTTATGCTGGGAATGAGGTGCCACCTGTGGAAATCTCACAGGTATACACAGGTGACCAACAGAGAGCTCTGGGTAAGTGGGGCGCCTACTCACCTGAAATGACTCCCCAGTGCGTGACCTGTTGTCCCCTCTCCCAGGAGACCCTCCCCAGCACCTAGCCGCAGTGTGCCCTCCACGGCCACAGTTGGTGCAGGGGACGGCCCCCCTCGGGTTCTCTCTCCTCCTCTCCCTAGCGCCAGCACCCCCGAGCAACATGGGAATCGGCTCGGGGGTGCTGGAGGGTGGAATGGACGACCCCCATTCGGGACGTCCGTGGGTAGCCAGCAGGGTGTCGAGACGGATGGAAATGTCCACCAACTGGTCGAAGGATAGGTTGGTGTCCCTGCAGGCCAGCTCACGACGAACGTCCTCTCGTAGGCTGCACCGATAGTGGTCGATGAGGGCCCTCTCATTCCACCCCGCATCCGCCGCTAGAGTCCGGAACTCCAGGGCGAACTCCTGTGCACTCCTCTTCCCCTGTCGGAGGTGGAACAGACGCTCCCCCGCCGCCTTCCCTTCAGGTGGATGATCGAACACTGTCCTGAAGCGGCGGGAGAACTCTGCGTAGGTGATGGTGGCGGCGTCTATTCCCCTCCATTCGGCGTTGGCCCACTCCAACGCCTTGCCGGAGAGACAGGAGATGAGGGCGGAGACGCTCTCGTATCCCGAGGGCGCCGGGTGTATGGTGGCCAGGTAGAGTTCCACCTGCAGGAGGAACCCCTGACACCCGGCTGCGGAACCATCATATGCCCTCGGGAGCGAGAGCCGAATGCCACTGGGTTCCGGTGCTGGGAGAGGAGGACTGGCCGATGGTGATGCGAAGGTGTGGGCACCTCTCCGGTGACCAAACGGCGCAGAGTGTTGGACACCTCGTTCATGCTGACCCCAAGTTGCCGGATCATGGTGTCTTGATCGCTGATCCGTTCCTCCAGCGACTTGGGTGCCGCCACTGCTCCTGCTGACTCCATAAGGTGTGTTATTCTGTCAGTGTTGATGTGGATGTGGTTGAGGAGTCAGACGCAGGACGCATGGGCTCAGTCAAACAAGACTTTACTGAACTGTATAAACAAAACAAAATAAAGGACCTCAAACAAGGAGGCGAGCGACAACGCAAACACAGTGCGTCACAATAAACAAAGTCCAGAGTACTGCACGGGTGACACCAACGGACAGGCGGAAAATAACACACAAACTCACAAACACAAAGCCGGAAACTTATAGGACACATAATCAGACACAAACGGACACAGGTGCAACAGACAGACCAAACCAATCAAACATCGAAATATCTAACGGTGGTAGCTAGTACTCCGGGGACGACGAACGCCGAAGCCTGCCCGAGCAAGGAGGAGGAGCAGCCTCGGCAGAATCCGTGACAATTCAACTTGCTAACCTTTTGCTTTCTTCCCAGCGTGTTCACGTAGCACACTTTCGTTTTTTCGAGAGATGTCTTTTTAGATTCCAAAATGAATCTTTACTGACTGAAACTATGTCACCACATTCTTTTTCTTGTACCACATTATCATTGTTAGTTAGTTTTATATTAATAGTACACCTGTATGACTTCTCATTTTCCTTTTTGAAGTACTTGGTGAACTCCATTATTGAGCCGAGTTTTGACTGAAAATAGTCTACTGTTGATGACTGTGCAAGACACAGATGGATTCTGGGTCAGGCTTGAGCATGCTTCAGACTCGTGGTGTGAGCGGAGCGAAATTGGAGCGGGACATAGGGCGACGCTCCGTCCTTTTAAAAATGCCACTCTGCGCTCTGTCCAAAATCCACCCGCTCGCGCTCCCCGCTCGCTCCCGCTCCACTCCGCTCACATGCTCTGAAATGAATAGAAGGGAGGTTATGCATGTGAGCTGCGACACACAGAGCCCCAGCCTAGTTCTATCTAGGGAGAGGGAGATAGCAAGGATGGTATTAGTGTTACCATTGCATTGATCTGTGTTGTAGAGTAAAAAGTAGTCTAGAAAAAGCAATAGCCATCCATCACCATTGGGGGATTGACTGACCAAGCTGATCAAGCTAATCCTATATCGTTGAAGCGGTTGCTTAGTTCCTACATGACCCCTCCATTAAAAAATAGACAAACAGATTTAGCTTTTCCTAGTGTGCTCATTTAGCCCATGTGGGTGAAAACACCATAGATTCTGATGGATTAATTTCTCCATGAAACATACTACAGACCACAGTATAGTACATCACTATAAAGCAGTATGGTTTGTGGCCATTGTGTAGTGGTGGGAAGCAACAATGCTAGCTTTGACATTTGGTGCAGCGACTTCATATCACATTTTATTTGTCACATGCGCCGAACACAACAGGTGTAGGCTTTACCATAAAATGCTTACTTACTTAAGACATTTAAACAAAATAAACAAAGGAAATATTAACACTATCAAATAACAATAACAAGACTATATGCAAATGGTCCGGGTAGCCATTGGATTAGCTGATCAACAGTCTTATGGCTTTGGGGTAGAAGCTGTCAAGAAGCCTTTTGGACCTAGACTTGGCGCTCCAGTATCGCTTGCCATGCGGTAGCAGAGAGAACAGTCTATGAATAGGGTGGCTGGAGTCGTTGGCAATTTTTAGGGCCTTCCTCTGACACCGCCTGGTATAGAGGTCCTGGATGGCATGAAGCTTGGCCCCAGTGATGTACTGGGCCGTACACACTACCCTCTGTAGCGCCTTGCGGTCGGAGGCCGAGCAGTTGCCATACCAGGCGGTGATGCAACCAATCAGGATGCACTTGATGGTGCAGCTGTAGAACTTCTTGAGGATCTGAGGAACCATGCCAAATCTCTTCAGTCTCCTGAGTGGGAATAGGCATTGAAGAGTGCCCTCTTCACAACTGTCGGGGTGTTTGGACCATGATCGTTTTTTAGTGATGTGAACACCAAGGAACTTGAAGCTCTCAACCTGCTCCACTACAGCCCTGTTGATGAGAATGGAGGCGTGCTCTGCCTTCCTTTTCCTGTAGTCCACGATCATCTCCTTTGTCTTGAACACGTTGAGGGAGAGGTTGTTGTCCTGGAACCACACTGCCAGGTCTCTGACCTCCTCCCTATAGGCTGTCACATCATTGTCGGTGATCAGGACTACCACCGTTGTTTCGTCGGTAAACTTAATGATGGTGTTGGAGTCGTGCTTGGCCGCACAGTCATGGGTGAACAGGGAGTACAGGAGGGGACTAAGCACGCACCCCTGAGGGGCCCCCGTGTTGAGTATCAGCATGGCAGATGTGTTGTTGCCTACCCTTACCACCTGGGGGTGGCCCTTCAGGAAGTCCAGGATCCAGTTGCAGAGGGAGGTGTTTAGTCCCAGGGTCCTTAGCTTAGTGATGAGCTTTGAGGGCACTATGGTGTTGAACGCTGAGCTGTAGTCAATGAATACCATTCTCACGTAGGTGTTCCTTTAGTCCAGGTGTGAAAGGGCAGTGTTGAGTGCAATAGAGATTGCGTCATCTGTGGATCTGTTGGGGCGGTATGCAAATTGGAGTGGGTCTAGGGTTTCTGGGATGATGGTGTTAATGTGAGCCATGACCAGACTTTCAAAGTCTTCATGGCTACAGTTTTTTGTTTTTGCAGGAATCAGGAGGATATAATTATGGTCAGATTTGCCAAATGGAGGGCGAGGGAGAGCTTTGTACACATCTCTGTGTATGGAGTAAAGGTAGTCTAGAGTTTTTTTTCCTCTGGTTGTACATGTAACATACTGGTAGAAATTAGGTAAAACTGATTTAAGTTTCGCTGCATTAAAGTCCCTGGCCACTAGGAGTGCCACCTCTGGATGAGTATTTTCTTGTTTGCTTATGGCCTTATACAGCTCGTTGAGTGCGGTCTTAGTGCCAGCATCAGTTTGTGGTGGTAAATAGACAGTTACGAAAAATATAGATGTAAACTCTCTTGCCAAATAGTGTGGTCTACAGCTTATCATGAGATACTCTACCTCAGGCGAGCAAAACCTTGAGACTTCCTTAATATTAGATTTTGCGCACCAGCTGTTATTGACAAATAGACACAGCCGCCACCCTTGTCTTACCGGAGGCAGCTGTTCTGTCTTGCTGATGCATGGAAAACCCAATCAACTGTGTATTATCCATGTCGTCGTTCAGCCAAGACTCGGTGAACATAAGATATTACAGTTTTTAATGTCCCGTTGGTAGGATAGTCTTGAACGGAGCTCATCCAGTTTATTCTCCAATGATTGCACGTTGGCCAATAGGACGGATGGTAGAGGCAGGTTACCCCTTCGCCAATTAATTCTCACAAGGCACCCGGACCTGCATCCCCTGTATTGGCATCTCTTCTTGAATAGAGAACAGCATGTGCAGCCTGAGGCAAGGTACAGAGCGCAAGCTTTTTTTCTCAAATCATCAATAGCCTGTAGTCGCATCATGCAGCCCATATATCTTTTGATTTCTAAGGCATTCTAAGGTTTGTATCGTTCACAACTGAAGTTGCCAAATAACTCTAAATCTAGCGTATAGGATATGTTTCATATGATTTTACGCTCAACATAGCCAATTCATATGCGCACTCGCTCCGGAATGGGAAAAATATTATTTCTATTTTATTCAGCTAAGTATGCTTCTTCTTACTATAAAATCATATAATATCAAATAATGGCACGGACTTATAAACGTATCTAGACTGCTAAATGAACAAGCCAACAGCCTATGGCATGGTGCCTTGCCAGATAACATACAGTAGGCCAACTCATATTCTGTTCTGAAATACAATTTCTTCCTATCATAAAGATTCTTTAGACCTGCCTAAAATAAATAATGGATTTATTGTGATGGTGTATATTCAATTGATTTATTAAACCTTTTTAAATATAGATGTTCCAAAGGCGTGCATCAGTGGCTTGTATGCATCTTGTATGTGTGGAGGCCTGGAGATGCTAAACATGTTTATGTTAACTGTCAATTACCGTGAGACCTGCAGTATTTAGCATGACAATAACCGGCTGACAGAATGTCATGACCGCCACAGCCCTAGTTGGGAGTGGGTCCACTGTGTCTGGGATGATGGTGTTGATGTGAGCCATGACCACCCTTTCAAACCATTTTATGGCTACAGATGTGATTGCTACAGGGCGATAGGCATTTAGACAGGTTACCTTGGTGTTCTTGGGCAAAGGGACTATGCTGGTCTGCTTAAAACATGTAGGTATTACAGACTGGGTCAGGGAGAGGTTGAAGATGTCAGTGAAGACACTTGCCAACTGGACAGCGCATGCTCTGAGTATGCGTCATGGTAATCGGTCTGGCCCTGCGGCCTTGTGAATGTTAACTGTGATCACACAGTCGTTCGGAATAGATATATAAATATAAATAAATCACTTTTCTTCCGGGTAAACCGGTATTTCCTACCAAAATAGGAAGTGTCATTCAAAAGCATTATAAAGCATATAAATAAGCCTATGTCTGGATTTGATTAGAGCTTTGATCGAAAATTCAAGCCTGATGCTACCTGAGCCTGATGAGCCATACATTAAATACATTTTATGAGCCCTACATTAAAGACTTTTAATGAGCTCAAGCCCAAAAAAGCCCAAATGATTGTGCCGTTATCCAATGCATACAGTGTATTCTGAAAGTATTCAGACCCCTTGACTTTTTCCACATTTTGTTACATTACAGCCTTATTCTAAAATGGATTAAATCGTTTTTTCCCTAATCAAGCTACACACAATACCCCATAATGCAAAAACTGGTTTTTAGAAATGTTTGCAAATGTATTACAAATAAAAAACTGAAATATGACATTTACATAAGTATTCAGACCCTTTACTCAGTACTTTGTTGATGCACCTTTGGCAACGATTACAGCTTTGAGTCTTCTTGGGTATGACGCTACAAGCTTGGCACACCTGTATTTGGGGAGTTTCTCCCATTCTTCTCAGCGGATCCTCTCAAGCTCTGTCAAGTTGGATGGGGAGCGTCGCTACACAGCTATTTTCAGGTCTCTCCAGAGATGTTAGATCGGGTTCAAGTCCAGGCTCTGGCTGGGCTACTCAAGGACATTCAGAGACTTGTCCCGAAGCCACTCCTGCGTTGTCTTGGCTGTGTGCTTAGGGTCATTGTCCTGTTGGAAGGTGAACCTTCACCCCAGTCTGAGGTCCTGAGGGCTCTGGAGCAGGTTTTCAACAAGGATCTCTCTGTACTTAGGTCTGTTCATCTTTCCCTCGATCCTGACTAGTGTCCCACTCCCTGCCGCTGAAAAACATCCCCACAGCATGATGCTGCCAGCACCATGCTTCACCGTAGGGATGGTGCCAGGTTTCCTCCAGACGTGCCGCTTGGCATTCAGGCCAAAGAGTTCAATCTTGGTTTCATCAGACCTTCTGGAAGGTTCTCCACAGAGGAACTCTGGAGCTCTGTCAGAGTGACCATTGGGTTCTTGGTCACCTCCCTGACCAAGGTCCTTCTCCCCGATTGCTCAGTCCCAGACTTCTTCCATTTAAGAATGATGGAGGCCACTGTGTTCTTGGGGACTTTCAATGCTGCAGCCATTTTTTGGTACCCTTCCCCAGATCTGTGCCTCGACACAATCCTGTCCCGGCGCTCTACGGGCATTTCCTTCGACCTCATGGCTTGGTTTTTGCTCTGACATGCACTGTCAACTGTGGGACCTTAAATAGACAGGTGTGTGCCTTTCCAAATCCAAAATTTGCAAAAAATTCTACAAACCTGTTTTCGATTTGTCATTATGGGGTATTGTGTGTAGATTGATGAGGATTTATTTTATTTAATCCACTTTAGAATAAGGCTGTAACGTAACAAAATGTGGAAAAAGGGAAGAGGCCTAAATACTTTCCGAATGCACTGTATATGATATAGGCTACTGCACATTACGCACGACAGAAAAACATGAAAGCCCATAGATGTCGCTAGCTATATGCTCTCTTTGTTAAATAAATAAAACTAGCTCCGGTTGGCTAATCTTGTGTGAACTGTATTGCTGTACTGTATTATATTATACTGTATTATATGGACTGGAATTACGCACATTGTTCAAACCATGATAAAGCAGGGAGAGAACATGTGATTCTGAAGCAGCACATGCGGCCTACAAATTTACAAGTATAGGCTAGCGAATGTGATTTTAATTTTGAAATATCATAGAGCCTATTTGTGTAATTAGTAGGCTGATGCATATATACAGTGGGGGGAAAAAGTATTTAGTCAGCCACCAATTGTGCAAGTTCTCCCACTTAAAAAGATGAGAGAGGCCTATAATTTTCATCATAGGTACACATCAACTATGACAGACAAAATGAGAAAAATAAATCCAGAAAATCACATTGTAGGATTTTTTATGAATTTATTTGCAAATTATGGTGGAAAATAAGTATTTGGTCAATAACAAAAGTTTCTCAATACTTTGTTATATACCCTTTGTTGGCAATGACACAGGTCAAACATTTTTTGTAAGTCTTCACAAGGTTTTCACACACTGTTGCTGGTATTTTGGCCCATTCCTCCATGCAGATCTCCTCTAGAGCAGTAATGTTTTGGGGCTGTCGCTGGGCAACACGGACTTTCAACTCCCTCCAAAGAATTTCTATGGGGTTGAGATCTGGAGACTGGCTAGGCCACTCCAGGACCTTGAAATGCTTCTTACGAAGCCACTCCTTCATTGCCCGGGCAGTGTGTTTGGGATCATTGTCATGCTGAAAGACCCAGCCACGTTTCATCTTCAATGCCCTTGCTGATGGAATAGATGGCCCCATTCATTCTTTCCATTACACGGATCGGTCGTCCTGGTCCCTTTGCAGAAAAACAGCCCCAAAGCATGATGTTTCCACCCCCATGCTTCACAGTAGGTATGGTGTTCTTTGGATGCAACTCAGCATTCTTTGTCCTCCAAACACGACGAGTTGAGTTTTTACCAAAAAGTTCTAATTTGGTTTCATCTGACCATATGACATTCTCCCAATCCTCTTCTGGATCATCCAAATGCACTCTAGCAAACTTCAGACGGGCCTGGACATGTACTGGCTTAAGCAGGGGGACACGTCTGGCACTGCAGGATTTGAGTCCCTGGCGGCGTAGTGTGTTACTGATGGTAGGCTTTGTTACTTTGGTCCCAGCTCTCTGCAGGTCATTCACTAGGTCCCCCTGTGTGGTTCTGGGATTTTTGCACACCGTTCTTGTGATCATTTTGACCCCACGGGGTGAGATCTTGCGTGGAGCCCCAGATCGAGGGAGATTATCAGTGGTCTTGTATGTCTTCCATTTCCTAATAATTGCTCCCACAGTTGATTTCTTCAAACCAAGCTGCTTACCTATTGCAGATTCAGTCTTCCCAGCCTGGTGCAGGTCTACAATTTTGTTTCTGGTGTCCTTTGACAGCTCTTTGGTCTTGGCCATAGTGGAGTTTGGAGTGTGACTGTTTGAGGTTGTGGACAGGTGTCTTTTATACTGATAACAAGTTCAAACAGGTGCCATTAATACAGGTAACGAGTGGAGGACAGAGGAGCCTCTTAAAGAAGAAGTTACAGGTCTGTGAGAGCCAGAAATCTTGCTTGTTTGTAGGTGACAAAATACTTATTTTCCACCATAATTTGCAAATAAATTCATGAAAAATCCTACAATGTGATTTTCTGGATTTTTTCTTCTCAATTTATCTGTCATAGTTGACGTGTACCTATGATGAAAATTACAGGCCTCTCTCATCTTTTTAAGTGGGAGAACTTGCACAATTGGTGGCTGACTAAATACTTTTTTTCCCACTGTACATTTCATAATATTTTCCCTAATGTTATTAGCCTACCTCCTTTTTCTCTCTCTATTGTTGCTTCATTCCGTCCTCGCTTTCAACAGTTAAATTAATTAAGTTTCGTTGTCCTTATCTTCATCATTCTAATGACATCCTTGAATAATATAGGACTAGAATTAGCTGCAGAAGGCTTTCACTTCTCTTCACAAAGATTGAATGGTTATGGGTCTGAATAACTGCTATAGCCTACTGCCGTCGCGCGTTCACTCTTCTTTCAAATTACCAGTGAGTTCTATTGGCTACTGTATTTAACATTCCGTAAACAAGAGCTTGCGTCCCTCTTCGAATAGTCTATTGGTATAAGAAGTGATAAAAAATTATGTCCAGCAAGCTATTCTAGTCTAGCTTTTCCTGCATAGGACTCCAAGACCTAAGGAGCGTTTTTTTAAGGAGAGAGGCCAGCAGAGCACAGGTGCGTGCGTATTGCGCAAGAGACAGGGGCTATAAGTTAGAAGCTTATTATGCATAACCCATAATTAATTAGCTAAATATAAGGCTAATACTGCATTTAATTTATTACCTGAAAGAGGTAGGCTAGGTCATCCATACTGTATATAGGGCAATATACAGGATCAATCTATTTTAGATGCAATTTGAATTAAATTGAATTAAAGCCGCTGCAATAAAATAAATACATCTTTACAAAAAAAAATAAGGTGGCCCCCGAAATCCAGATGGAGAAGGGTAAATTAGACGCGTATTCAGTCTTTATATTACTCTAGCATGCGTGTGCCTGCCTCTGTGTCTCCCCCCCAGTCACATCAGACACAATCAATACTGGATAGCAGCCAACACTCCCATTGTCTTCCTGTTGAAAGTGACACACACACACACACACACACACACACACACACACACACACACACACACACACACGCTGTTGTAAAGCTGAGAGATGTACTACTCAGCTTGAAATAAGGATGCCTCTGTTTGTACAAATCCCTCACAGGCACCCTCTGAAACTGCCTCTTGGGTCTCCGCCACCACCCAAATAGGTTTCTGCTGGATAATATTTGCATGTACAATTTATGCACTAATGAAAGCTCATGCAGAATCCAGCTGAATCCTCGTCCGACTGCTGTACTTAGTGGTAATTAGAGGCATATGACATCTAGCTACAGTGCCTAGTGAAAGTCTACACACCCCTTGCACAGTTTTCACATTTTGCTGCCTTCAAATTTAATCTAAAACGGGATTACATTTGATTCTGTATTGTAGAGTAAAAAGCATAAAAAAAGAATATAAATAAATATATATAAAGAATCTATAAAAAGCAATAGCCATCCATCACCATGGGGTGGGATTGACTGACCAAGCTGATCCTATATTGTTGAAGCAGTTGCTTAGCTCCTACATGACCCCTCCATTCAAAAATAGACAAACAGAATTAGCTTTTCCTAGTGTGCTTATTTAGCCCATGTGGTTGAAAACACCATTGATTCTGATGGATTAATGCCATTTAATGCCACCATGTAAACATACAGTAGCGTAGACCACAGTACATCACTATAGAGCAGTATGGTTTGTGGCCATTGTGTAGTGGTAGGAAGCAATAATACTAGCCTTGACATCTGGTGCAACGCCTTATGTTGCTGAATGACACTGGTCTGTCACATCTTGATCTATGAAGCCCCACCCAAACCCAAACTAAATCCTACTCTTGGCTGTGATGACAAGCACCTTGTGTTGTTGGACAGATATTACCACCATTTCCTTGACCTCATGTGTTCCTTTTGGCAGATAGATGCTATCTGATGAGAAGTGGAGGACAGGGCTTGGTGCAAGTAGACTGCAGATGTACAAGTCAAGACGTAACAGTCATTTTCAGTAAAAAGCACACAGACATTTGTGTCACACAGTAGAAGCTTTGTGGACTTTTCATGCGTGTGCCTGCCTCTGTGTCCCCCTTTGAGGAGTGCACCATAAAAGTGTGAATGAGATTTGAATGTCATTCAGGGTGCTGCTCCTCGAACTGAACACAGTCACATCAGACGCAATCAATACTGGGAAGCAGCCAATACCCCCATTCACTTCCTGTTGAACGCGCGCACACACACACACACACACACACACACTGTTGTAAAGCTGAGAGATGTACTACTCAGCTTGAAATAAGGATGCCTCTGTTTGTACAAATCCCTCACAGGCACCCTCTGAAACTGCCTCTTGGGTCTCCGCCACCACCCCATCACTGCCAAATAGGTTTCTGCTGGATAATATTTGCATGTACAATTTATGCACTAATGAAAGCTCATGCAGAATCCAGCTGAATCCTCATCCGGCTGCTGTACTTAGTGGTAATTAGAGGCATATGACATCTAGCTACAGTGCCTAGTAAAAGTCCCCTTGCACAGTTTTCACATTTTGATGCCTTAAAATGAAATCTAAAAAGGGATTCAATTAGACATTTTTTTTTCTATTGATCTATATAACCTGCTCCACATTTTGAAATAAAAATAAAGATTATAGAACATTTTCTAAATTAATTAAAAATAGAAACAAAGATGTCTTGATTGCATTAATACTTGGTGGAAGCACCTTTGGCAGTGATTACAACTGTGAATAATTTTGAATAATACTGCCAATTCTGTCAAAATTGCTCAAGCTCAGTAAATTTGGTTGGAAATCATTGATGGACAGCAATTGATGGACAGCAATATTCAACCATTGTCTCTAATTATCATGCAGGACTGAACCTGGACCCCTCAGGAACACTTAACACTGCTTGGAAAGCCATTCTGGTGTGTCTTTGGCATAAAAATATGTGTAATTGTCTGGTTGAAAAATAAAACTCTATCTGGTTAGGTATTCAGAAGACTACAACAGGTTTTCCTCTAACTTTTTACCTGGGCTTTGCTACTTTCATATTTATTTTGATCCTGACAAACTGCCAGTGACCAAGGGTTGGAACCGGTTCAGGGAACAGAACCGAAAACCGGAAAATAACCAAATTATTTGAGGTACAGAACCCAAACCGGAAACAAAAGTGATCTATACTGTTCCGGAACAGAACCGTTCTTTTATTTCTAGTCCCACAAAAATCGCAACAAAGCGCCTATACAAAGCCCTCACTCTGTCACTCAGAAACGTATTCCAGCGTCTGCCTGCCAGCTGGAAATCTTTGCCAGTGGGTGTGCGTGTAGGTGCCTCTCTGAAGCATAGGTTACTGTAGCCTACTGATGTTGTTACAAGCATGATTCAGAAATTAGGGAGAGATTTTTAAAATAATGGATTAACTTTTTCGAAGCTAGTTAAGCATACTATAGTTATCACATTTCACAATGGATTTATTAACTACAAAAAGGTAAGACGTGTTTTTAATTCTAGTGCTGTTCTGCACCAGAGTATGTGAGCGGAGCTGGAGCAGAGCGTGCCCAATTTGTCTGCCGCTCGGAGCGAGATTCCCAAAGGCTGGAGCATCGGCCTTCTCGGCCGCTCCAATTTTGCTGCAATAGCCTCCAGTAGCGCTCACTTCACGAGCTCAGGGCATGCCTGTCCCAGCATGCATTTGTAGTCTACTTGTGTGATGCTATAGCCCCTTGATTTAGCTACTGTCATGGAGGTCGCTAAATATTTGTATAAAGAAACTGATAAAACACACAGATGCAAAATCAAGGTGACTTACAAAGATGAGGACCAAGAGCAAGAGAGGGAGTGTGGTGATGTAGGGTCCACAACTAAAGAATCATTGTGGAATCCGAAAAGACACGTATCCCAAAAGCATGATAGTGTACTTACTACGAGCACATGCTAAAAGAAAGGAACGAGGTGGGTAGCTAATTAAGTGTGTCATTGTATTTATAAACTAAAAATCAGATCTCTTAAAAGTTTTCTTCATTTTTGTTCTATTATCTATACAATACGCCATCATTGATTTTGGCCCAATAGGCCTGGCATATTCCAACTTTCAAGGAGCTTTCCGTTTTGATTGGGTTATTTTGCCTAAAAACCTTTAGGCCTACCTATAAAAAAAAATTAAAAATAACTCTGCATCCCTGCCCAGCCTGACAAGAGTGGCCAAAAGGGTGTTTAGCATCCCCAGTGGCGCTACAAACGCAGAGAGGATATATATGCTGGCCTGCTCTTCAGGCACCATCACATGAGCATGAAGCCACAGACTCTGGCCAAACTTCAAAGGCACTGAGCCTAATAAGGCATTTTTTTGTTTAATTTGTATTTAATTCTAAGTACTGTAAGTCACAGCCTATATGCGCAATTTATAGACTATAATGATTTAATACAACAGAATGTTGTTTAAATGCTGAGCGCTTAACTTTCCTGACTCCCTACCAGCCTTGTGTGTTGCACTCGCAAATGCTTCACAATGTATTACTTTGTAGGCTATAGCCTTGAAATAATTGAAACAATATAGCCTAAATAATTCATTTTCATTCCTTCTTAGGCTCTCTTTCTGTCTCCTGACCTATTTAGAGTGTTTATATGTTATTTAATATGACATTTCGCCTATTTGAAATAATGAGCGCTTCTTTCATTCACCTTTTCATGTTTATTAAAAAACTTTTCATTCAAATCATATGGTTTGGTTTCAATACTTCAAAGCAAAATGGTAGGTCCAGTTAGTCACAAAAATAGATGGGTTTTGGTTAAATTGTGATTTTAATGAATGGAGTGAATTTGGAGCTGCAGTTATTTTTTCTGTGAGCGCGGAGCGGTTTTTAGAGGAGCGGTTGGAAAGTAGGTGGAGTGCTGGGGCTGAAGCAGAGCTCCATGAGCAATGAGCGGGATTTCCAACCGCTCAACTCCGCTTACATACTCTACTCTGCTCTGCACACACAAACTTTTTCGCTAGTTAGCTAACGTTTGCTCTGGCCCAACGTTAAACCAACTCGGAAGTTGAAAGACATTCAAAGTTCCTCCATAGAAGCCGCTCCTCCGTTGGTATAATTCTGTGGGCCTTATTCAGATAATGCATGTCATAACAAGATGCCCAGCGCTTCAAGGCAAGCTTCCTCCATCCTCTCTCCTCACCCTCAAAATTTCAGTTGCATCTCACGCTCTACACTGTGACAGTGTGTGTGTGTGTGTCTTTCATTATGGTTAAACCACGCTGTTACTGAAAAATACAATTTGCTCTTAACGACTTTCCTATACAGATTAAATTGCTTACCCGCTCCATAGCAAGCTGCTTTATCTGCACTGATTGATGGAGTAATTGAATATAGATGTCACGCTCTGGCTCCGGGACTGTGTATTTTGAGCCAGGGTGTGTTCATTTGTGTTGTATTTGGTTGTGTTTCCTTGTTTGGTCGTGTGACTCCCAATCAGTGGTAACGAGTGTCAGCTGTCGGCTCGTTATCTCTGATTGGGAGCCATATTTAAACTGTCAGTGTTCACCTTAGTGTTGTGGGTTTTTGTTCCTTGTCAGTCATTGTAACTGAGGACTTCACGATTCGTCATTGTTTTTTTTGTTTTTTGTAGTGAGTACTTTATTTTAATAAAGTCATGTTCGCTCAACGCGCTGCGCTTTGGTCTCCCTCATTAGACGATCGTGACAGAAAAACCCACCTTAACCAGATCAAGCAGCATGAAGAAGAGAGAGGATGGACTTGGGAGCAGTTGAGTAGGAGTCTCGACTGGGCCAAGCCAAGAGAGGAGGAGAGAGGTTGGACTTTGGAGCAGTGGGGTGATAGTCTGGCGAGAACGATGGAGGCCTGGTCCACGAAGAGGAGAGAACCCCAGAAAATTTTTAGGGGTGGGCTCACGACGTCGGACCAGCAGGAGGCCGCGATAGAGCGGTCCAGTGGGTTGCCGGAGGAGGCCGTCGGGTTACGGGGGCCACTGGTCGAAGAGGGGATGGAGGAAGTAGAGGCACGGCGAGAGGTACTGGCGTGTGTTGCCAGTCCGGTCCGGCCCGTTCCAGATCCCGGTGTAGGGCCAGTGGTGTGTGTCCCCAGTACAGTCCGGCCCATCCAAGCTCCCCGCACCAAGCCAGTGGTGTGCGTCGTCAGCCCTGTCCGGCCCGTTCCTGCTCTCCGCGCCAAGTCTGTGGTGCGCGTCGCCAGCCCTGTCAGACCCGTGCCTGCTCTCCGCACCAAGTCTATGGTGCGTTTCGTCAGCCCTGTCCGGCCTGTTCCTGCCACTCGCACCAAACCAGGGGTGCGAGTCGCCAGCCTGGTCCAGCCCGTTCCTGCTACTCGCACCAAGCCAAGGGTGCGAGTCGTCAGCCGGATTCTGCCTGTTCCTGCCACTCGCACCAAGTCAAGGGTGCGAGTCGTCAGCCGGATTCAGCCCATTCCTGCTACTCGCACCAAGCCAAGGGTGCGAGTCGTCAGCCGGATTCAGCCCATTCCTGCTACTCGCACCAAGCCAAGGGTGCGAGTCGTCAGCCGGATTCAGCCCATTCCTGCTACTCGCACCAAGCCAGGGATGCGAGTCTTCAGCCTGGTGAGGCCTGTTCCGGCTCCACGCACCATGCAAAGGGTGCGTATCGTCTGCCAGGTCCGGTCCATTCCTGCCTCACGCGCCAAGCCAGGGGTGCGCGTCGGCAGTCCTGATCCAGCTAACTGGGTCAGATCGGACTGGGGGCACTACGGGGGGATTGTAGTAGGGTGGTGGTCAAGCCCGGAGCCGGAGCCGCCTCCGAGGAGCAATACCCACCCAGCCCTTCCCTATTTGGGGTGTAGGCGCGGTCGGAGTCCGCGCCTTTAGGGGGGGGTACTGTCACGCTCTGGCTCCGGGACTGTGTATTTTGAGCCAGGGTGTGTTCATTTGTGTTGTATTTGGTTGTGTTTCCTTGTTTGGTCGTGTGACTCCCAATCAGTGGTAACGAGTGTCAGCTGTCGGCTCGTTATCTCTGATTGGGAGCCATATTTAAACTGTCAGTGTTCACCTTAGTGTTGTGGGTTTTTGTTCCTTGTCAGTCATTGTAACTGAGGACTTCACGATTCGTCATTGTTTTTTTGTTTTTTTGTAGTGAGTACTTTATTTTAATAAAGTCATGTTCGCTCAACGCGCTGCGCTTTGGTCTCCCTCATTAGACGATCGTGACAATAGAGCTAAATGTTTTTTTTAAAATCTTGATTTCAGAGGTTTAAAAAGGAACAGAAATAAATTACATAAATCTGTACTTTTTTTGGTTCGAACCGGTTCAGAACTTTGTTTTGCTGGTCGGAACAGTGGGGCGGAATGAAAAAAAAGAATGGTTCTATTCAGAACGAAACGATTGGAAAATAATTTTGGTTCCAACCCCTGCCAGTGACAAACATACCCATAACATGATGCCGTTGTTAAAAAATACATACCCATAACATGATGCTGCCACCAAAATACTTGAAAACACAGAGAGTTTCAATCTATGATGTGTTGTATTGGATTTGACCTAAACAGGACGTTTTTAATTTAAGCCAAAAAGTACATTTTATTGCCATGTTGTCTTGCAGTATTAATTAAGGGCCTTGTTGCAAACATAATGCATGATTTGGAATGGATTTTGTAACACATGCTTT
Source organism: Coregonus lavaretus (assembly GCF_964263955.1). Lineage (NCBI taxonomy): Eukaryota > Metazoa > Chordata > Actinopteri > Salmoniformes > Salmonidae > Coregonus > Coregonus lavaretus. Next base: position 19,240,891 of record NC_140024.1, read on the forward strand.
CTTCCTTTCATTTTGTCATTATGGCCAGTAATTTGGCGTGAATGTAATGTTGTGAAACCCTCTGTATTTTCAAGTATTGTTGTGGCTGCATCATGTTATGGGCATGCTTGTCACCGACAGGGAGTGTTTGTCAAGATCAAAAGAAATATGAAAAGAGCAAAGTCCAAGTAAAAAGTTAGAGAAAAACCTGCCATACTGTAGTCTTCTGAGTATTTAACCCTGGGATAATTTTTTTTTCAGGGGGGAAATTACAAACATTTCAATGCCAAAGACACACCAGAATGGCTTGCCAAAAGGTGTTGAGTGTTTCTGAATTGTTCAGTCACAGTCCTGACTAAATATGCTTGAAAATCAGACAAGGTTTGAATATTGCTGTCCATCAATGATTCCCAACTAAATTTACTGAGCTTGAGCAATTTTGACAAAAACAATGGATATATGTTGCTCTAAGAGTTTTGCAAGGTTGGTAGAATCTTATTCGAAATCATTCACAGCTGTAATGGCTGCCAAAGGTGCTTCCACCAAGTATTAACTGGGGTGTGAATACATACGCAATCAATACATCTTCATTGTCTTTATTTTATTAATTTGGAAAATGTTATATAATTTTTGGTTCACTTAAAATGTTCAATCACTTTGAATCCAATTAATCCCTTCTTAGATTTAAGGCAACAAAATATGAAGACTGTGCAAGGGGTGTGTAGACTGATATCAGGATGGTCACAATATTTTATATTTTAGCAGGACAGTTGTAAAGCCTTACTTAACCAATGATTCAAGACCAAGTTCTCAAGCCTGAGGGCATTTCTGTTGCCATTAGCTGTGTTTGTGTTTAATTCCATTTATATTAGTGGGGGGCTAATTCTATGGGCGGTTATATAGGGCTGTTTTAGTTCAAAAGTAATCCCTGTACACATTAAAGGGCCTTGTCCTGGCTGGTTGGTGCTGGGCAGAACTGAAAAATCAATTGATACCTGATTGAGACAGAAATCCAGGGATTTTCTTTAAAGCAAACAGTGGCTGGTCGACAGCTCTGGATGGAATATGTAATGTAATCAGTGGGATTTGAAGAAGCTGTGTTTTCAGAAACATAATGCTATTGTGTTTTCCAGGTGTGAAGAGATATTATTAACAAGCTTTGTGTCTAATTCCTTTCAGAGTAGTGTAATACTTGTCTCTCTTAGCAAGATTAATTAGTTAGATATTGAAATGTATTATGTCTTCAATCAGTTGGATAAGCAGGTTGGTCACATGCTGTTTTCCAATTACACATCAAAACAAACACACACACACATGCGTGTGAACACACACACACAGACACATTGACAATGGTAAAAGTGGTTCATCAGAGAGTGTGCATGGCGTGTCCTGTATGCCTGATCAGGCTGATGTAATATTAACAGTGTGGCTCCTCTCCTCCAGCACTAAGCTCTGCAGCTGTGCATCACACTGACTGTCTGACTGGACCAGATATTTGAAGAGACCATGCACATTTTACCCAGAGCAGAATTTTCAAAGGGAATCACATCAGCAAGGGTCCAGTGCACAGGACCATTCTCACAATCACTGATCCTGCCATCCTCCAGTTCCCACAGTGCCTCTGGACAAGCCTCTCACAAAGGTCTGTTTTGGAACAATCTAATTGCTCTGGGTAGTTTATAGTGTTAGTGCTTCAATGATATAACCATGATATGAGACAGTGCCTGAAATGTTTCTCATTGAATTGATGCTGTCCAGGGCTTGTTGGACATTTACTGCAGTATATTACATTTCTGTCCTTGGTCATGTGAAAGTGTAGTTGAGGGTAAACAGGGAGCGAGGGCAAGTCTGGGAGCAGAGGCACAGTGAGAATGATGATGATGATGATGATGATGATGTGAGAGCTAGCAGGGAGGGAGAGCAGGGAGGGAGAGCAGGGAGGGAGTTAGCTCAGGGAAGGAGGGAGATCAGGTAGGGAGGGCGAGCGGGGAGGGAGATCGGGGAGGGAGATCAGGGAGGGGGGAGAGAGGGCGAGTGGGGGGGAGGGCGAGCGGGGAGGGAGGGAAATTGGGGAGGGCGAGCAGGGGGAAGGAGATCGGGGGGGAGAGCGGGGAGGTAGGGCGATCGGGGAGGGAGGGCGAGAGGGGGGGGAAGGAGGGCGAGCGGGGAGGTAGGGCGAGCGGGGGGGAAGGAGGGCGAGCGGGGAGGTAGGGGGGGGGAGTCTGGTAGTGGAGGCACAGTGAGGATGATGATGGAACTAAAGGGGCCCCCTGCTGTCTGTCTTCTTCCTGACCAGATCAGCCCCAACTTCAAAGGGCTCCCCCTCTGGCACCAGCCTGCTGTGCTTACACCTGCTCTGTGAAGACGAGAGAAGAGTAACTCGTCTGTCTGTGCTCTCAGACATCACACACTAATAAAGTACAGCACTCACTCTGGTGGACTGATGTTTGTAATATCAGGGCTTACTATGACAGTGAAGTCCCACTTTACTGTCATGCATTTAGAAATGTCTTCACAGTGTTTTATCGCTGTGCTGTAGATGGCTTAGTCTATGTTTAGTGTTGAAGTACAGTCCAATGGTGCAGACAGACTATTATGGCTGAGCTTGATGATGATAATGATGATAACTGTGAGGATGGTGATGGTAGTGGTCATGAAGATTTAGCTTATTTTCTACGAGCCAGTACGTTAGAGGCACCTTTTATTAGTGCTGTTGCCTAGCGAGAGTTGTCATATGGAGCAGCCAAGCCCTCAGAAGATCAGAGTATGTGGATCTCACACTATACAGTATAGGAGGGACAGAAAATGTTGAACTTACTTAGTATCCCTGCACATTGTAAATATGGTTCTGTTATGATGCTGGTCCTAACTCCCACAGGGCCCTGGCTTTCTCTGGATCGGCTTATTTTACTGAATTTGTTTTACCATGACTGTAATTTACCTCCATTTATATTTCTGCTGAAACCTGGGTGTGTTGCCAGTCAGTTCTGTGTTTCCCAGTACAGCAGCATACCAATGAACAGTAGCCTACGGATCAGTGATCCCTGTCATTGAGGCATACCGTAAATAATTGAGAGAAAATGCTGAAGCGCCCTCAATACTGCTTGCACTGCCTCTGATGTGTTAATCTGTCACATGACTCCAATGACATTTATTTGACTAGCATTGTGTGCTATCGTGAATAATGCAGTGAAAAAGAAAGCTGTATATCATGCCATAACTTGTGTGCACAGTATCTGTATCAAAATAACAGTCTCATCAGCACCGCTCTGACCTTGTCGGCGAAAAGACATGCATGTTCCCCCAAGTATCACACATGCCTCAGCATATCCCTAAGATGGTGTGTTCTGTCCAGTGTGTATTTGTGTGTTGAGTGGTTCAGCAAAAGGTCTGTCAGCAGTGCTGAATATCAGAATCAATGGCCAGGTTCACTGAACACACACTAAATCAAAGTGACTGAATGTGACCGTGATAGAGATGAGTAGGAAAGAGCACAACATCCCCATGATGAAATACAGTTAAAACACTTCGTGCCTGGGGATGTTGTGGTGAAAATACAGTTTATGGAAGGCCATTTTGAACCATATAAAACTGGACGTTGGTCCTTATATCTCATAGCGTGTTCTCTATTTTATTAACCTTATCCCCAGGCTCAATTGCTACTGCATGCGTATAGATATACACTGAGTGTACAAAACATTAAGAATACCTTCCTAATATATGAGTTGCACCCCCCCTCCCCCTTTTGCCCTCAGAACAGCCTCAATTCGTCGGGGCATGGACTCTACAAAGTGTCATAAGTGTTCCACAGGGATGCTTTCCCATGTTGACTCCTATTCTTCCCACAGTTGTGTCTAGTTGGCTGGATGTCCTTTGGGTGGTGGACCATTCTTGATTCACACGGGAAACACCCAGCAGCGTTGCAGTTCTTGACACAAATCGGTGGGCCTGGCACCTACAACCATACCCCATTCAAAGGCACTTAAATGTTTTGTCTTGCGCATTCACCCTCTGAATGACACACAAACACAATCATAACATTCACCTGGTCAGTCTATGTCAAGGAAATGGCAGGTGTTCTTAATGTTTTGTACACTCCGTATAGGTTTGCCAGAGAGAGCAGGCTGGTGGACCAGATTAATATTTGATATATTCTATTTGGAAATTGAATGTTTATTAAACACAACTGATGCATTTTTGATTGCATTTTTTTTAAATATATTTTTTTGATTGCTGATTAAGCCAACATGGAATTGCATCAATAAGCAGTTTTAAGGGAAATATATTTGATTGATTTAATGTAATAACCATCAGAACACACCAGGGGTGGGTGGGTGGGTGGGGGTGTGGGGGGGCAGCAGGTGTGTGTGTGTGTGTGTGTGTGTGTGTGTGAGAGAGGGAGACTGAGGCAGTCATCACAGACAGACAGTGTGTCTTTGTCCGGAGCATGTTAAATGACTATTACCACTACTCCGTACAGTCATATGTTAATGACCTTCACTCTCAGAGAATGAATAAATCATGTCTCAGAAAACACATCTGAGTCCATGCTTTAGCAGCTAGGTGTGTGTGTGTGCTTGTGTGTGTGTGTGTGTGTGTGTGTGTGCTTGTGTGTGTGGGGGAGGAAAGACCGGACGGGAACACTACGGCTGAAACATTAAAGCAGCAAGACAAAAGAGAATCTCTGGTACCTGTTTCCTCCGCCTCGAGGCTTGCTGCTCGATTCCCGCTCTAACTGATGCTCACAGAGAGATAGTGTGAGAGAGCCAGAGTGTGAGGGATAGAGAGAGCGATAGAGAGGTGGAGGAGAGAAGTGAGAGAGCGCTGAGAGCGGGAGTGGGAGCAGAGCAGGGTGTGAGCGAGAGAGAGAGCACGAGAACCAGAGAGAACGCGCACATGAAGGACAGGAGGCTGAGAGAAGGGGGTTGTTTTATGTGTGCTGCTCATGTGCATGACTGAGGAGCCTTCCTGCCTGGATCGTTAGTCATCTCCAGCCCCAGAGCTGGGCTATGTGCTTCATAGGCTGTACTGACTGAGGAACACAGGGACAGACAGACAGGGAGAGGCTGGGAGACTTTGAGAGCTCTGTGCAGAGGATGCGCTGGCTGTGTGGGCTCTGTTGCCGTGATCGCTGTAGCCAGACCCCTCAGCTGCCTCTGCCTCGCTCGGCTGCTGTCGCAGGCCCCCCCTTAGCCCAGCACTCGGAGGACAGCAGCAGTCAGTGGTAGAGAGATGAGCTCCAAGCACTCTTCCGACTGGATCCCCTACAGGTACAGTACAGTATAGTCCTCTGGGTGCTAGTTAAGGCTCCACAGACCACAAGAGAAGGGAGTGTGAATAGCTATGCATGTTCCAGCACTATTAAGGATAGAGAGAATGAAGGATAACACCTGGGTGCATGCATGGAAGTTTAGATGGTTGACATCTTCGCTAAGCCCCGCCTCAGAATTTGGTGCAACCAATCGCAGTGCTCCAATGGATAGCAACTCTCCACGAGTCCGACACCTTTGTCAAGCTCACGTTTATTTTGAAACACATGAAAGCCAGTGAGGGCAGTGGGAAAAACGGAGAGTTTTCTTTAAAATATAAATTGGTTAAATAATTGAACAGTGAACAAGGGGTAGTACTAGCTACTGTAATTCCTGATATGCAGAGCCTCTTGATGGAGTATTTTTCGAATCTGAAATGATTTGTTTGCTTGCTCAGCTGGTTAGCTGTCTCAGTCTCATTGACCACAAAACGTTGCTAACGCTAACTAGCTAGCCACTTAATATAACTTGTTTTCTCTAAATGTATGTTAGATAGCTAAGTTAGCCATGTTGTTAATACAACTCCCATCTGCTGTCGACATCGGGATACAATTTGAGAGCACTAGCTAGTTTAGCTCCAAAAGTGAGCTGCATCCCAATATGGCGACCAGAGTATGGGCGAGTGGGTGTGTCGAAAGGAAAGTAGTGGGCGTGTGGAAAGGAGTGGGTGTGTCAAAAGCGCTCTGCTATAGGTTAGACCGTTTTGATTGAGTGTTGTATGTATTTATTATTATTATTATTGTATTTTTTTTCGCAGCTACCTCACATTGAGCTACCGTACCGCTAGAGGATGAACCTGAGTCGTATTTCACTGTTAGTTTTACACAAATAATTGTACATTTTCAGTTATAAAACTGATGATTGTTTATTTTTGATTAAAAGTATTGATGATGGTTGTACTGTTGCTTCATACATTGTATGTGTGTACTTACTGTGACTTTCACCCTGATATTGGCTACTAGGTAGCTTCTTCCTATGCTGTTGCCGGGCAGTAGTGCTTGTCAAGTGGGAGCGAAGGGCACAGTGTCCTGGTGTTGTTGCCGTTCATGCACTCCCCATTGAGAAGTAGACTGTATGTACTGTATGTATCTAGATGGTTATCAATATTAGTTATTTATTGTGTAGGCTGCTATCCTACTTGAAATAAAATAATGTGAGAGAAAAACATTTCCACGTTAGCTACCGCCGGCGGTTATCGACTCGTCGTGCAGCCCAATCAGACACGCAAAACGGTCTTGAGTGGGAGGATGGCTCAAAATAATGGCCGTAATGGAGTGAATGGAATAGTATCTAACATATGGTTTTCCATTCACTCCATTACACTCCATTCCAGCCATTATTATGAGCCGTCCTTCCCTCAGCAGCCTCCACTGGTATGTATGTGTGTGTGTGTGTGCATATGTGGTGTATGTGAATGTGTGTGGGTTTTCTGTTGGAGTGTCAATCTAGTGTGTGTTAGTGTATGTGTGTATATGGTGTGTATATATAGTCTAGTGAGTGTGCGTAGGGTAAGTGCAAAATGGAGTCAGTGCAGTTCGGGTGCCATTGATTGGCTATTTAGCACTCTTATGGCTTGGGGTAGAAGCTGTCTAGGAGCCTGTTGATCTGAGAGCCGATGCTCCGGTACCGTTTGCCGGACGGTAGCAGAGTGAACAGTCTATGGCTTGGGTGGCTGGAGTCTTTTTCAGGCCTTCCCTCTGACACCGCCTGATATAGAAGTCCTGGATGGCAGGGAGCTCGGCACAAGTGATGTACTGGGCTGTCAGCACCACCTTCTGTAGCGCTTTGCGGTGCATTTGCCATATCAAGCGGTGATGCAGCCAGTCAAGATGCTCTCAATGGTGCAGCTGTAGAACTTTTTGAGATCCGAGGGCCCATGCCAAATCTTTTCAGCCTCCTGAGGGGGATGTGGCGCTGCCGTGCCCTCTTCACTACTGTGCGTGTGTGTGTGTGGACCATGTTAAGTCCTTAGTGATGTGGACGCCAAGGACCCTGAAGCTCTCCACCCACTCCACAACAGCCCCATCGATGTGGATAGGGGCATTCTCTCCCCTCTTTCTCCTATAGTCCATGATCAGCTCCTTAACCTTACTGACGTTGAGGGAGAGGTGGTTGTCCCTGGCACCACACTGCTAAATCAATGACATCCTCCCTGTAGGATGACTCGTCGTGTCATCAGCAAACTTGATGATGGTGTTGGAGTCGTGGATGAACAGGGAGTACTAAGCACACACCCCTGAGGTGGGTGATTAGGAAGGGACTAAGCACACTCCCCTGAGAGGCCCCTGTGTTGAGGGTCAGCATGGCAGAGCTGTTGTTGCCTACCCTCACCACCTGGGGCCGGCCCATCAGGAAGTCCAGTTGCAGAGGGAGGGGTGCAGTCCCAGAGTCCCTAGCTTGGTCATGAGCTTGGAGGGGACTATGGTGTTGAAAGCTGATCTGTAGTCTATGAACATCATTCTTACATAGTTATTTCCCCTGTTGTTCAGGTGGCAGAGGGCAGTGTGAAGTGCAATTGAGATTGCGTCATCTGTGGATCTGTTGGGGCGGTATGCAAATTGGAGTGGGTCTAGGGTGTCTGGGCTGATGGTGTTGATGTTTGTCATGACCAGCCTTTCAAAGCACTTCATAATTACAGATGTGAGTGCTACAGGGCAATAGTAATTTAGGCAGGTTACCTTGGAGCTCTTAGGAACAGGGACAATGGTGGTCAGCTTGAAACATAGGTATTACAGACTGGGTCAGGGAGAGATTGGAAATGGCTGTGAAGACACTTGCCCAGCTGGTCTGTGCATGCTTTGAGAACGTGCCCTGGTATTCTGTGATTGTTACCTGTTTAAACGTTTCGCTCAGATTGGCCACGGAGAGCGAGATCACACAGTCATCCGGAAAAACAGGGGGTTTCATGCAAGGTACAGATTTATATTCCTCGATGCAAGCATAAAAGGCATTTACCTCATATGGGAGTTATGCATCGCTGGGCAACTCATGGCTGGGTTTTCCTTTGTAATCCGTTGTCGTCTGCGAGCATGTTTGATGTCTCGTCGGAGGTCGTAGTGGGTTTTCTTGTATGCGTCCATGTCCTGTTCCTTGTAAGTGGTAGGTCTAGCCTTTAGCCCAGCGCAGATATTGTCTGTAATCCATGGTTTTTGGTTTGGATACGTTCTTATAGTCACTGTGGGGATGACATGCTCTATGCACTTATTGATGAAGCCTGTGACTGTTGTGGTAAACTTCTCAATGCTATCAGATTGATTGCATTCATGCTTGCACCATGCAATCAGTTATCAGTTATTTTCCTTCTCTATGCTGCCTGTAGCATGATAAATTTTTCTGCGGGCAAATGATAGACTGTTGGTGGTCGGAGGAGTGGGTATTAATCCTGCTTTAGAATTCATTGAGGCCAGGCGGGCCAGCAGGTCAAACGAACTACTAAAATGAACGAGTCACTTGAAGAAACTAATCATGACTCTCGAGTCAAGTAAAAAGAGTAGTTCAAATAAAACAAATCATTCGCAAACTGCAAATCACTAGCCTCAAGATGAATGATTTTGACCACTAGAAAGTTTTGGTTCGCTCCCGCTCGCCACTATTTTGGTTCAGTGCAGTTAGAAAGCACTACTTGCACAACCGGTGTATAAAATGAAAAGGCACCTGCAAAATAAAATTGTTTATCTATTTTGTTGTGCTGTTACATTTGTATCGTTGTTTCATGTCCGATGGTGTTGGTCCAATGATGTTGTTACATATCATTTGAGCGGCGTGCAACATGAGCAAATTCATTGTATCATTTCACTTTGGGTGGGATTTTAAGGTAAGGGGGCGTGATGTTTGAGTCACAGGGTTGGCAGGGTTTCAGACCTGTCAATTCATTATTGGGGGTGGGATTTTCAGGGAAGGGGGTAGATTAGTAATCTAGTCATTAAAATACTTTTTCAATATAATTAATTGTGGCTAAACCTAAGAAAAATAGTTGTGTATTCCCGCTGTTAAGAAACAGTGTAGAATTGCAGGAAAATTGTTTTTAAAATGCCACACCCCTCCCTCCCAAGCTTTTGCACCCCCACTTTCAGACAAAGTCAGGCGCCCATGTCAATGTGTAGTTCATACATGAGTAGAATTAGTGTCTTACCTCAATTAGCCACAAAATCCTTAGTTTGAAAGCAACTGTTTTTCTATAACCTGTGCTGCGCCATTTCCAATACATGTTCCCCCATGTGGGTCAGCCCCCTAGAAATTCGAGTTTTATCCAATAAGCTTCACCCCCATTGCCATTTGAGTGACAGCTAGTAAGATGCAAATGCAGTAGAGCGAGAGAGAGAGCAATGCCGTGGAGCACATATCTGCACGTGTGACATAGTATGCCATTTTTGGGGACCACTTTTGGCTCGTGAGCAGTGGTGGCCGCTGATTTGGCTGAATATCCGGGTGCGGGGTGGTTGGAGTTGTCAACAAACAGCATGACAGAAATATGATGCCAAGTCTTTGAGAAGATATATAAAACGATCTGTGCATTTTAACCACAGCATAAATACACCTATTTAACTTTTGCATGACAAAAACCGAATGACCACTGCTGCAAATGCTGCCACTGTTTTGAACAGATTAGAATATACTATTTAGAATGAGCAGCCAGCTCACAAATGTACACCAAGGAGAACTAAACAAGCATGCAGATGCAATAAGTGAAAACACATTATCTAACTGGGGATAGCTAGCTAACATAATGTCACAAAGCATGAAGTGCTAGCCAGTTAACTTTCTTATTATTATTATAATACAACATTTTAACCCCTTTTTCTCCCCAATTTCATGATATCCAATTGCGATCCAGTCTCATCGCTGCAACTCCCCAACGGGCTAGGGAGATGTGACGGTTGAGTCATGCGTCCTCCAAACCGCGCTTCTTAACACCCGCCTGCACCAATGTGTTGGAGGAAACACCGTTCAACTGACAACCGAGGTCAGCCTGCAGGCGCCCGGCCCACCACAAGGAGTCGCTAGTGCAAAGTAAAGCCCCCCCGGCCAAAACCCTCCCCTAACCCGGACAATGCTGGGCCAATTATGCGCCGCCCTATGGGACTCCCGGTCACGGCCGGTTGTGACACAGCCTGGGATAGAACCCGGGTCTGTAGTGACGACTCTGTGATACACACTTAGACCGCTGCGCCACTCGGGAGTCCAGCCAGCTAACTTTCATTCGGAAATAACTTAATATTTCCAAATTAGTCCAATATTAGTATAGAAAGACTTTAGCTAGCTAGCTAGCTGCTTATCAAAGGTAATTTGACAAAAAAATCGACCAAGCTATTTCTTAATGTTTCTCAAAATTACTATAGCTGGCTAATTAATTTGATCATGCTCTGTGATACACCCAGTTTTTTGCTGTTTTAGTCCACACAACATGTCGCCCTGTCACCATCTACAGTAGAACCTGATGAACACCATGGGGGGGAAACAATTAAATTGGCCAGCCACCGTCATGCCTTTTTGTCCTCCCAGATCCGCGATGAGAAGGTTCTAGCTAGTGTATCCCTCTGTCCTTCGACTCTTGTTGGATGTAGATGTCTGGTTTATCAGGTCCCAGCCTCTAATGACTGTTATGACTATTCATTTACAAGTGAATTACACTTAGCTTTTTTCTTTAGCGCCATCTGTACCTGATAGAGCAGATCTAGTCTCACGTGTGGAAGTAAGCTGTCTGGCGCAAGAGACTCATTGACTAGAGGGAGACTAGAGCAGACCCAGAGGTTTTGACTGAGCGCACATTTGAGCGACCCCAGGACAGTCCATTTACTTTGTGCTGTTATAATTTATGCTATGAAATCCTGCGGTTTCATTGGGGGCAGTTCCCCCTCATAGCAAATAGCTGGCAAAACAATCCAAGCAATGTTCGCACGGCCTATGCTCCCAAGGAGCTGCTGGCAGTCACTGAGGGGCAGAGGAGTAAGTAACTGAACAACTTGTTTTGAACAATATGTTTTTGAAACAGGAAAATATACACATTTACTGCACTTTTATGAGCATTTAAAACATAATCCATGAATTATTTATATATATATATATATATATATATATATATATATATATATATATATATATATATATATATATATATATATATTTTTTTTTACTTTTGGGGGGGGGGGGCGTGCCGCCACTGCTCGTGAGCGCTACTTTCAGAACTACTGGCTAAAAGTATACAAGTGTACCTGAGAATCTCTTTAATTCAGAGCCATTCAGTGGCTAGCCACACTATAAACATAATTTTACCAGGTTCCTGTGAAGCAATTGTAATGACAATCCACCACAACATACCCGAGAGTTTCCTGATTAGCAAAGGGTAGTAGTCTGTGTTTAATTTCATTGTGTATTAAAAACACAGTTTGAGATCATTGTGAGTGGATTTCGCCAGTGGTTAGAAGGGGGAATTGGGCTTCCTTGTCTGAGGTTGCAACAGTAACCAAGGGGGGCGGGGCTTAGCGAAGGGTCAATTGTGGTCATTGGTGTGTGGTAGTATCTAATTGATGTTGCTTTGGTTTTGTATTTCAAGAATGATGAAAGCCTCACTGTATCTCTTAGTGCTTTATAATAACTGTAGTAGATATGACTGGTTATTCATGTGAAATGATTTTTGACCTGTCTTTATAGTGTATTTATTGACCGACTTTTTTAATAACATAACTGAAGTACACATCTAATTCCAATGTTGTGTAGGCTACTGTATAATTGGTGAGTCGTAAAGTTTAGCAGTCTTCTGCTCATATGAAAATCTATTTAGGGAATATATGTCACCGTTTTACTGTAATCCAATTACATGGGGATTTTCTCATGCAGAATCTGGTGTAATAGAATCTATAAAAAGCTCTGCTCATTTCCCCCCAAAGTGTATTTTCTCCACTACTACCACCTTGGGAAGCAGTAGCCTTTGCTTTGCTCTGTGTGACCCCTGCATGTCTCTCCCCATACATTGGTAATGCATTCTGCTGATTATAGGCATTCTCGTGTCACAATCTGCCCTGAATGGTTAATGTAAGTGTTATTTATCAGTTAGCTTCTTTCTGGGTGAAATAAAGACTTATGGCTGCTCTCAATGGCATTACTACTGCTGCTGTTGCTACTGCTGCTGCTGTTGCCTCCAAGAGAAGCCCGATTGCCATGGTTGCACTGCTTCCTCTGCTCCCATTGGCTCCTCGTTGCTATAAGTTACGGAGCTGGCTTGCCATGAATCTCATTGAGAGATTGCGTCAGGAGAGTTGGCCTCCTATGATGGAGCAATAAAGGTAGTGATAGATCTGTGTGTACGTACACGTACTAATGTTGCTGCTTCTAAGAATCAGGTAATGCACGCACGCACACACACAGACACACACACCAACATCAAACACACACACCTGAGTTTCCTGGATTTGGATTTGGCAGGGTCTAGGGTTCTTAAACCCACTTATTAGGGGCTTTTTTCATCTGCGAGGAAGAGCAACCATATAGATTGTTTCAATATGAGCCTACCAGGAACAGTAGTTCCAAATATCTGTTCTCATTTCAGTCAATCTAGGGAACTAATCCGTTCCTTTCATGAAATAAAATCTCCTCATAGAAAATAATAATTGAAAATGAAATGTAATTTCCTTTTGTATCCTTAGGCGTGCTCTTTTTGCGGTATAGTTTATTGTTAAGCGTTTTCATTGTTAAGTGCTCTATGACAAATTACTTTGTGAAGAGAACTCTTCAAAACATTTTTTAAAATATGTTTGCTATATTAAGATGTGATTCCGATGATAAGAGTGATATAGCAGTAGTCAGTGACATTAGTAGTGTAGATAATAAAGGTGATGTGGTAGGCCTAAGTGTTAAAGGTAACAGACAGGATGACATATTAGGTGACGCAGTGTCGTCTTTAATAACTGTCCTCAGGGACAAGATCCCTTAAACAGCACAGTACACTGACATGCTTAGGCTCAGGCACTACCACGGAGTCACTTTGCTTACATGTGGGAGGATGATCGGGGATGGGAGGGGAGCTGAGTGGGGAGAAGAGTGTAGTCCCGTGTAGCTCAGTTGGTAGAGCATGGCGTTTGCAACGCCAGGGTTGTGGGTTCGTTTCCCACGGTGGACCAGTATGAAAAACAAAAAATTTATGCACTCACTAACTGTAGGTCGCTCTGGATAAGAGTGTCTGCTAAATGACTAAAATGTCAATGTAAGAGTGGAAGGTGGAACAGGATGTTCCTCTCAACTTGGAGGCCTGGCCAGCCCGTCATGGATGGGTTCTCAGAGCATTAAGCAGTTCCTCCCATCAGATGGAGCCTGCCTGGTGTCTTCCATGAAACATTTATGTATGGGGCCTGGTGAGGCCGGGCGAGGCAAGGGGAGGTGAGTTGGGGACTCAGCTGCACCTCTGTGGCCTCTCATTAATCCCCTGTAAACCAGCCCTGAGCCAGCCCAGTCTATCAGACTCACTCTGGCTCCAGCAGGTCACAGCCAAACACACACAGCACTACACACAGCACTGCCAGGGAGGGACGCCAGGCTACTTATACTGTTCCTACTGTACACAGAAGCTAACAATTACATACAGTACCAGTCAAAAGTTTGGACACACCTACTCATTCAAGTGTTTTTCTTGATTTTTCACTATTTTCTACATTGTAGAATAATAGTGAAGACATCGAAACTATGAAATAACACATATGGAATCATGTAGTAACCAAAAAAGTGTTAAACAAATCAAAATATATTTTATATTTGAGATTCTTCAAAGTAGCCACCCTTTGCCTTGACGACAGCTTTGCACACTCTTGGCATTCTCTCAACCAGCTTCATGAGGAATGCTTTTCCAACAGTCTTGGAGGAGTTCCCACATGTCGGCTGCTTTTCCTTCACTCTGCGGTCCAACTCATCCCAAACCATCTCAATTGGGTTGAGGTCGGGTGATTGTGGAGGCCAGGTCATCTGATGCAGCACTCCATCACTCTCTTTCTTGGTAAAATAGCCCTTACACAGCCTGCATTGTCCTGACAGTGTCACCAGCAAAGCACCTTCACACCTCCTCCTCCATGCTTCACGCTGGGAACCGCACATGCGGTGATCATCCGTTCACATACTCTGCGTCTCACAAAGACACGGCGGTTGGAACCAAAAAACTCCAATTTGGACTCATCAGATCAAAGGACAGATTTCCACCGGTCTAATGTCCATTGCTCGTGTTTCTAGGCCCAAGCAAGTCTCTTCTTATTATTGGTGTCCTTTAGTAGTGGTTTCTTTGCAGCAATTCAACCATGAAGGCCTGATTCACACATTTTACATTTACGTCATTTAGCAGACGCTCTTATCCAGAGCGACTTACAGGAGCAATTAGGGTTAAGTGCCTTGCTCAAGGGCACATCGACAGATTTTTCACCTAGTCGGCTCGGGGATTAGAACCAGCGACCTTTCGGTTACTGGCACAACGCTCTTAACCACTAAGCTACCTGCCGCCCCACAGTCTCCTCTGAACAGTTGATGTTAAGATGTGTCTGTTACTTGAACTCTGTGAAGCATTTATTTGGGCTGCAATTTCTGAGGCTGGTAAATCTAATGAATTTATTCTCTGCAGCAGAGGTAACTCTGGGTCTTCCTTTCCTGTGGCGGTCCTCATGAGAGCCAGATCATCATAGCACTTGATGGTTTTTGCGACTGCACTTTCAAAGTTCTTGAAATGTTCTGTATTAACTGACCTTCATGTCTTAAAGTAGTGATGGGCTGTCATTTCTCTTTACATATTTGAGCTGTTCTTACCATAATATGGACTTGGTCTTTTACCAAATAGGGCTATCTTCTGTATAACCCCCCCCCCTTGTCACAACACAACGGATTGGTTCAAACGCATTAATTCCACAAATTAACTTTTAACAAGGCACACCTGTTAATTGAAATGCATTCCAGGTGACTACCTCATGAAGCTGGTTGAGAGAATGCCAAGAGTGTACAACGCTGTCATCAAGGCAAAGGGTGGCTACTTTGAAGACTCTAAAATATAGCATATATTGTAATTTGTTGGTTACTACATGATTACATATGTGTTATTTAATAGTTTTAATGTCTTCACTATTATTCTACAATGTAGAAAATAGTAAAAATAAAGAAAAACCCTTGACTGAGTAGGTGTGTCCAAACTTTTGACTGGTACTGTAAATACCTACTGTAAAAAAATGCCTAACACTTTAAAGTACACAAACTTTAAATGTGGGCCACGTACGGTATTGTGCATACTAAGAGACACATGTATACACATGCACGCATACGCAGATTTTCTATGGGATTAAGGTCTGGAGACTGGCTAGGCCACTCCAGGACCTTAATGTGATTCTTCTTGAGCCACTCCTTTGTTGCCTTGGCCATGTGTTTTGGGTCATTGTCATGCTGGAATACCCATCCACGACCCATTTTCAATGCCCTGGCTGAGGGAAGGAGGTTCTCACCCAAGATTTGACGGTACATGGCCCCGTCCATCGTCCCTTTGATGCAGTGAAGTTGTCCTGTCCCCTTAGCAGAAAAACACCCCCAAAGCATAATGTTTCCACCTCCATGTTTGACGGTGGGGATGGTGTTCTTGGGGTCATAGGCAGCATTCCTCCTCCTCCAAACACGGCGAGTTGAGTTGATGCCAAAGAGCTCCATTTTGGTCTCATCTGACCACAACACTTTCACCCAGTTCTCCTCTGAATCATTCAGATGTTCATTGGCAAACTTCAGACGGGCCTGTATATGTACTTTCTTTAGCAGGGGGACCTTGCGGGCACTGCAGGATTTCAGTCCTTCACGGCGTAGTGTGTTACCAATTGTTTTCTTGGTGACTATGGTCCCAGCTGCCTTGAAATCATTGACAAGATCCTCCTGTGTAGTTCTGGGCTGATTCCTCGCCGTTCTCATGATCATTGCAAATCCACGAGGTGAGATCTTGCATGGAGCCCCAGGCCGAGCGAGATTGACAGTGACTTTATGTTTCTTCCATTTGCGAATAATCACATCAACTGTTGTCACCTTCTCACCAAGCTGCTTGGCGATGGTCTTGTAGCCCATTCCAGCCTTGTGTAGGTCTACAATCTTGTCCCTGACATCCTTGGAGAGCTCTTTGGTCTTGGCCATGGTGGAGAGTTTGGAATCTGATTGATTGATTGATTGCTTCTGTGGACAGGTCTTTTATACAGGTAACAAGCTGAGATTTGGAGCACTCCCTTTAAGAGTGTGCTCCTAATCTCAGCTCGTTACCTGTATAAAAGACACCTGGGAGCCAGAAATCTTTCTGATTGAGAGGGGGTCAAATACCTATTTCCCTCATTATAATGCAAATCATTTTATAAAAATGTTTACATGCGTTTCAAATAAACCTACCATTAAAATTATAGACTGATCATTTCTTTGTCAGTGGGCAAACGTACAAAATCAGCAGGGGATCAAATACTTTTTTCCCTCACTGTACACAGGCTTTTTGAATATAGTGCAAGTGCTTGCACAACAATCATACATCACCAATTTCTATGAAAATGTTTGATATTTAAACCGAGGAAAAAACAGCATAAATTGCATGAAGGACTTGGCAACAGAAATTGTGGAATTGGCATGATTTCAGAGAAATGCCATTGAAAACCTGTACTATATTGAGTGTATTAGACAAGAGTGTATCAGGGAAAAAGATGTCCCTGTTTTACTATGTAAAACGTAATGTAAGGCATTTTAACTAATTGTTTTTCTTTACGACGACAACCCTCATTGATTATTCATGTGATGCTGGCAGACAGCACAACATTATAACTATATTCTGTGGAGGGAACATGAAAATAGAATATCTGCTAAGACATCCCTCTGCACTGCAGGTAAAACACATAAAACACTCACCTGGAACTTCACCAGCGCTGTGTTCCCAATAGGGATAGCATTAATGCATAAATGTTGGGGGGGTCAATGGGTTCTATTCAGACTACGTTGTTATTGACATCAATGGTGGCGGGCGGGGGTGGGTGGGGGCGACAAGGGTGGAGGGGTCTAATGCACATTCTAGCTTACCACTGATGCATATCAATTAGCATGTCTTCTCTACCGTAATGCGATAGGTAGTTGACCCTCATTGTAACAGCTCTGTTTAAGTCATTATCTGCCTGTCTAAAACACATTCACACACTTGATTGCTGACTGTCGCTAGTGAGTGGTTTTCTGTGTGTGTTTCAGAAAGGGAGATGTACTGTGTATGTGGCACACACACACACACACACACACACACACACACACACACACACACACACACACACACACACACACACACATAATATTGACCCCCCCCCCCCCGGTTCTGCTCCATCTACCCCCCCAGCTGAAACACTGTTCCCCTTCCCCTGACCTTCAGTCTCTTATTGTCTTTAATTAAGAACCCTTTAGTTTAAATGGTCTGGGCAATCAGGGAGTGTGTCATGACTGATTTAGAGGTTGCATGTGTTTCGGGGTGGGAGGGATGGGAAAGATGGCGACTGGCTGAGACAGAGCGTTCCTTACAATTGCCTTTATAGTCCTATCACACAGGATAAAGACATTTGATCAACGTCCAATTGTGATTATGATTAGAATTGTCCCTAGCACTTCATATCCATGCTGTTTTTACTGATCTCTGTATGATGTCATTCTACAGATTTTGTAATTTAATCGTAAAAGTTATGTGTCTCTCCCTAGAGAACATATCGGAGGCAACATGACATGTCACTCCCAATAACTATTTTCTCTCCTCCAGTGACAGACACTGCATTTTCAAGGGATCACCTGCTGTTTTCTGCATCACAGGAAAGCTGCATGAGAGAGATTAATGTATCACCATTTCTCATTATTTCCAAGTGGTTGGTTCTCGCAGTGTATCAAACAAGAGGAAACTAATGTTTTTCCTATCTGGAGTGTATGGGTCTGTTCTGTAGAAAGTCAAAAAAATTGAAAGTGCTTTTGTTTTAACCATCTCTCTCTCTTTGTCTCTCTCTCTCTTTGTTTCTCTCTGTCTCTGATTCTCTCTTTGTTTCTCTCTCTCTCTTTGTTTCTCTCTCTCATTGTTTCTCTCTCTCTCTCTCTCTCTCTCTCTCTCTCTCTCTCTCTCTCTCTCTCTCTCTCTCTCTCTCTCTCTCTCTCTCTCTCTCTCTCTCTCTCTCTCTCTCTCTCTCTCTCTCTCTCTCTCTCTCTCTCTCTCTGCAGTACCTTGGACGATGAGGGCAGCAACCTCCGCCAACAGAAGCTAGACAGACAGGTAGGTCTCCCATGTCCCTGTACTGTACCAGAGCAGCTCAGCCACTTCCTGATATGAACCTCCTCTGTTGTTCCTTGGCTGGTAGAGGAGACTGTACTGGAACTAGAAAGTTCACACACCTGGTTGTCCTGGTAGAAAATAATTCAATCTCTGATTATTAGGCAGGGATGAAAGCCAGCATAAATTGCACCCATCAACCACTCACCCACCCTGAAGACAGCTAAAGCTAATCTGGCTAATTTTTTTTAGGAGATGCCATCAGTGTTATACTTAAGCAATAAGGCCCGAGGTGGTGTGATATATGGCCAATATACCACGACACAACGCAGAGTCATTAGCCGTGGTATATTGGCCAAATACCACAAACCCCTGAGGTGCCTTAATGAAATTATAAACTGGTTACCAACGTAATTAGAACAATAAAAAGTAAATTTTTGTCATACCTGTGGTATACGGTCTCGTATACCACGGCTTTCAGCCAATCAGCATTCAGGGCTCAAACCACCCAGTTTATAATGTGTGATAATGAGCTATCAGAAGTGTATTATGCCGATCAGCCTTTTGTGTCACTTCTGTGCTGTTTTGCTGTCCATGCTACATGATAAAGATGTTTAGCAAAGTGTTATCTCAGACATGACCAGCGTAGAAAATGGCGTCGACAGCGGTGACACTCTCAAGAAACTCATCAATTACCATCTTTTCATCGGCCCTGTGTAATTCCATCAAGAAACTGGGTTACATCAGCAACCTCTCCCTACATGTTACATTTATTGCATTTCCTGAAATGTTGGAACAAATTGCAGGAGATTCTTTTCCAAATGATGATCTGAGGCTAATCACAGTGGATTAAAGGGATAGACAGAGGATTAGGGTTTACGGTACTACATTAACATAAACCAAATCAGCAGAGAGACTTTCAAGCATTTCAGATAACACTACACCACACTGCTTGGATTTAGCACAACTCATTCTGCAATACTTTCAGAGGATTCAAAGTCAGGAAATGGTTGGAGATGCTAATTGTAAAGTTAAGTGATCTGATAAACATGGGAGTAGTTTCAATGAACATCGCAAAACTTTCTCACCTATATGATGTGCAAGTGATGTCATCTCATTCTTCCGGGTCCTATTCCCTAATCTTTTGAATGGGTTTGATGATTATGTCATCAAATATGTGAAAACACAGATATACAGTGACAATTACAATTTTGTTGTTGTTTTGGCTCTGTACTCCAGCACTTTGGATTTGAAATGATACAATGACTGAGGTTAAACTGCAGACTGTCAGCTTTAATTTGAGGGTATTTTCATCCATATCGGGTGAACCGTTTAGAAGTTACAACACTTTTTGTACATTATTGGGACAAATTCACTTATGTGTGTATTAAAGTAGTAAAAAGTTAAGTATTTGGTCCCATTTTCATAGCACACAATGACTACGTCAAGTTTGTTGGATGCAGTTGCTGTTTGTTTTTGGTTGTGTTTCAGATTATTTTGTGCCCAATAGAAATGAATGGTAAATAATGTATTGTGTCATTTTGGAGTCACTTTTATTGTAAATAAGAATAGAATATGTTTCTAAACACTTCTCCATGAATGTGGATGCTACCATGATTATGGATAATCCTGAATGAATCGTGAATAATGAATGATGAGTGAGAAAGTTACAGACGTCTGTAACTTTCTCATTCTTCATTATTCACGATTCATTCAGGACTAACCGTAATCATGGTAGCATACGCATTCATGTATATGGGACCAAATACCACATTTTGGACTACTTTAATACACGTATACAGTACCAGTCAAAAGTTTGGACACACCTACTCATTCCAGGGTTTTTCTTTATTTTTACTATTTTCTACATTGTAGAATTGACTGACCTTCATGTCTTAAAGTAATGATGGACTGTCATTTCTCTTTGCTTATTTGAGCTGTTCTTGCCATAGTATGGACTTGGTCTTTTACCAAATAGGGCTATCTTCTGTATACCAACCCTACCTTGTCACAACACAACTGATTGGCTCAAACGCATTAAGAAGGAAAGAAATTTCACAAATTAACTTTTAACAAGGCACACCTGTTAATTGAAATACATTTCCAGGTGACTACCTCATGAAGCTGGTTGAGAGAATGCCAAGAGTGTGCAAAGCTGTCATCAAGGCAAAGGGTGGCAACACTTTTTTGGTTACTACATGATTCCATATGTGTTATTTCATAGTTTTAATGTCTTCGCTATTATTCTACAATGTAGAAAATAGTAAAAATAAAGAAAATGAATGAGTAGGTGTGGCCAAACTTTTGACTGGTACTGTAAGTCAATTTGTCCCAATACTTTTGGTCCCCTAAAATGGGGGGACAATGTACAAAAAGTGATGTAATTTCTAAACAGTTCATCCGATATGGCTGCAAATACCCTCAAATTAAAGATGACAGTCTGCACTTTAACCTCATAGTCAATGTATCATTTTAAATCCAAAGTGCTGGAGTACAGAGCCAAAACAACAACAGAATTGTCACTGTCCCAATACTTTTGGAGCTCACTGTATATACAATTATATTTGTGTTTGTGGATTAATTTACGTCTGCCAGATGCCTTTATGAATTTTATTGCGCTGAAGACCATTACACTACGTTTTTCTACCCATTGAACACCATTCAAAAAGTTCAAAAACGGCTTCCTGGAATTCTACGCATCACTTTCATGCCGTATTGTGCTTAGGGCTGGCACAATTACTGTAAAACTGTGCAACCGACGGTTGTGGATGAAGACCATCATGAAAATAAAATAACCGTCCAAACCGTAAAAAAAATAAAAAAAATATTTTTGGGGGTGGAATGAACAGCTGACTGAAGACGCGACGGCTGGGCATTTGTAGCTTTGTAAGAACCATCTTGATCTCACGAGCTTACATTCTGTTTCACTACACGGAAACAGAATGTGAGCTTGCGAGATCAGGATGGTTCGTAAGAGGCTAACAAGCAAACAAGTCTTTGGTTGCCTAGGCAACACCCCTTCTGCAATACAGCAGCAGCACACATAGAAATAGAATGAATAGAACGGGCTTGGAACCTCTAACCCTCGTAAACTCATGGGTATACTCGCAATTCAAACTGTTACGGTGACCGTGGTCATTTGGCTGGCCAATTACTGTCATCCAAAATTCATGACCGTCACAGCCCTCATTGTGCTTCTGTTTTATCTGAGTATATTTGTCTGATTCTGTTGGACATGGACAGAAGTGTCTGGTCATGAGCCTGTGAAGTACATTAGCAGGTTGATGTGTTCAGATCAGATGAGTGTGTAAAGAGGACTGTCTGACTGTCTGTGTGTAAACCTGCTGTTTGGACAGTGACTGTTGTGTTGGAGTCAGAGTGAGGGCAGAGCAGCGCGGTAGTGGCCTGCTGGTATTCGCTCAGGGAGTTCCTGTTGGGTTCACACAGTGTGATGTTAGTGACAGAGGACTTATAGTCTGGACTTATAGTCTGGACTAGGGGTCTGTTGTGCTGCAGACTGTTCTGTTTGTCGGTGTATCTCTCTGTAGATTCTCTGCAGAATTGACCAGGTCCCTCTTGCAAAACCATTTCTCATGTTACAGTAATGGGACATACTGGTCAAATTGATTTTGGTTGCACTGGTTTGAACCTTCAGTTTGAGGGTTTTGGTTATGTGGTTGTCGTTACTGTGAGTCTATTATCCATGAAACTCCCATGGCTTGGTCACTCAATAGCTGAGGACAGAATGACCATTATTGCTCAGCTGCTTTGCATATGAAGACAGAAGGATCTGAGGCTAAGAGGGAATTTCCACATAACGCAATAATTTGGATATCCACTCTAGCTTCTCCCTCTTGTGGGTGCTAGCAAGCAGGCTAGGTAGTGCTAGGTATCAACAGCCAATCCAGTAGGGGCTGGAAGCTATAGTGAGCTTTGATTGGTCCATAGCGTCGCGATATCGCAGAGTATTTGCATAAAGTTCAGCTTTCCCCAACTCTGGTCCCGCCCTGTTCACGCTCCCTCGCCCATGCTCGCATCGCCCAACGTTCCCCCCGTCCACTTCACCTCCCTCCATTGAAAATGAATGGGGCTCCGTTGTTTCATCGCCCCCAATGTGTTATGTGGAAATGCATTGTAAGGTTGTTCAGCATGACATGTACAGGATGATCTCCATCATGTGTTCTTGCTATAGTAATTAAGGAGCCTGGGATTGCATCAATTTGACAAACACTGCAGACTGAAGGAAAGCTCAAACCAACCGTCCATCTGTTGTAACATACCACTTTTGCATTGTATTCTCAGAGTAGATATGTTTTAAAGGAATTGTTTGTTAAAGAACATAATATTAAATGTACTGCTTTTCCACAAAAGACTGAGAACATAAAAAAAAATAGTATAGATATTCTGTGCAAAAGAAAGATAGACCCTTTCTCTGTTTACTGTAGCAAGTTGCATAACCAGTCCTGATGCTGTAACGATTTTGTTTTAGGTCCACAAGTTGGCACATGCGATGATGTTGGTTATTCACCTCACATGCTAATCAAATTGTGAATTTCTTGGTAACCTCCTGGCTGTACATGTACTGTCAGGCATTGTGCATGAGAGAAGGACAACATATTATTGGCGGAGAGAGAGGAGGGAGAGTAGGAAGAGGATAACTTATTGGTTGGTTATTTCACTGTACACTGACTGGTGATGTTTTGGACAGCCATGGAGCTGACATGTGCTCCTCCATGGTTCTTCCTGGTTAACTTAGTTCATGCCACCTCCTCCTCCTCCACACTCACTGCTAGAGTGTGCTGAGACGTTGTGTTCTGGTCATGGCTGAGAGATGGGCTAAATGACACAATCCCAATTCTCCACCCTTTTCCCAAAGTGTGCACTTGCACACTTCCTGGCATGGAAACTCCCTCTAGCCAACGATAACACCAATCAAATGCTTTTAGATTCATGACAGAAGGTGTGCAAGTGCCCACTTAGTGAAAAGGGTGGAGAACTGGGACACAGCCATGGGTTAAGATTAAGGGCACTCTGTACTGGTACAGCTGACAACAGTACAGCAGAGTACAGTCTAGTGGTGTTCCTGCTTCATCAGGGATTCCCTCAATATTTGATGAGCTTCCAGCCTTGGGATCTCCCTCTGTTTGTAAACTTGCATAATCTCAGATGACTGCTGACTGCAGCAGGATGGAAGGGATCCTCAAGCTGTAGTAATACTTAATGTAGATTTCCACATTGCCAGAGAGGGGGATAGAGCTGAGGAGAAACGGATTGGGGCAGTGGTCCTGAAACATTAATTACAGAAGCAGAAGGCTCTGAGGAGGTGTTTCTGAGACTGTGCTATGCAGAGGTTAGAAGAAACTCTTCTTGCTCTAGCTTTCGCTGTTTTTGAACTCTGAGGGGGTGGAGCTCTAACACTCTGTGCCCTCAGGAGAGCTGGCTTTTACAGGAAGTTTAAAAGTTTGTGACTGCTC
Source organism: Coregonus lavaretus (assembly GCF_964263955.1). Lineage (NCBI taxonomy): Eukaryota > Metazoa > Chordata > Actinopteri > Salmoniformes > Salmonidae > Coregonus > Coregonus lavaretus. Next base: position 19,264,908 of record NC_140024.1, read on the forward strand.
AAAACTAGGATTATGATGTCAATTGAATTGGCTTGTGGGAAAAGGAAAGTCATTATTTAGTGTGAAAGTAGGATAATGAATCTGTGCAATGACACAGATTCTACTGAGCTACCGGATAAGGATAAAGGATTTGTGTGAGAAAAGAAGTGTTATATTAATTTTTGGTTTCTGTGTGTCAGTGTGTGAATCATATTAGAGAGTTCATATACTTCTGCAGCTGAAGGTTCAGGCATATCTTTGGTCAGCCGTGTGATTAAAGGCCTTCCCACACTGGACGTAGGAGTCAGTCTTTTACCATTATTACATGTCACACTGTGCGATGTTACCACCAGTGGTGTAAGTACGTAAGTAAAAATACTTTAAAGTACTACTTAAGTCGTCTTTTTTTAGGTATCTGTACTTTAGTGTTTATTTTTGACAACTTTTACTCCAGTACATTCCTAAAGAAAATAATGTACTTTTTACTCCATACATTTTTCCTGACACCCAAAAGTCCTCGTTATATTTTGAATGCTTAGCAGGACAGGAAAATGGTCCCACTCACGCACTTATCAAGAGAACATCCCTGGTCATCCCTACGTCCTCTGATCAGGTGGACTCACTAAACACAAATACTTTGTTTGTAAATTATGTCTGAGTGTTGGAGTGTGCCCCTGGCTATCCGTAAATTCAAAATACAAGAAAAACATGCCTTCTGGTTTGCTTAATATAAGGAATTTGAAATGATTTATACTTTTACTTCTGATACTTAAGTATATTTTAGCAATTACATTTACATTTAATACTTAAGTATATTTATAACCAAATACTTTTAGACTTTTACTCAAGTAGTATTTTACTGGGTGACTTTCCCTTTTACTTTAGTCATTTTCTATTAAGGTATCTTTACTTTTACTCAAGTATGACAATTGGGTACTTTTTCCACCAGTGATATCCACCTGGCCAGATTGTACGATTTACTTCAGTTTTGTTGTCACATTCTGTGACAGGCTTGCAATGCTATATCAGCCGATGTAGGCTAGGTCAACTGCAGTGGTGTATTGGATCTGCGCATGTTTAAGCACCAGCAGCGCAAGCGAATGCACGAGTGAAATTCATTCGGAAAAACTGAAATTATGCATCTTCTAAATAGTTTTCACCTACAAACGTTATATTTCCAAACTCAGAATCAAATAGGCTTCCCAAAAATAACATGATCACTGTGGTACAACGTATATTTTTTGATTGCCGATTTTGTGCGTTTATCAAAATCCCATCAAGTAGCATGATTTCAGATGTGTCATGTAAACAAGATTATTAGGGAAATAACTTTTCTTGCAAAGCATGTAAACGTTTAAATCGAACTGTTATATTAATCTGAGTATTCGCAATAATCATGTTATTGTGTGCATACTCAGTGCCGGCCGTGTTCCTATTGGTCAGTCACCAGGATTGGCTCGTAACACCAGCTACACTACACGATAAAGGCTCAACATGTTTGACACGGTCAGAACTTTGTCGGCGTCTACGACTGCACGTAGCGGTACTTATTTGGCAGACCTAGACACTGTCACACTGAACGAGCCAAGACGTCCGACAATCGTTTACGACCTAAGAATTTGCCCACAACGTGCCATTTTTGTCTGGGACAGCAAGATTGTGGCATAACGGCTAAAATCGTACATTCTGTGCGGGCCTTAAGACAGGGCTGTCAACAAGTCTGGTTCCTCTTCAGGAAATTAAAAAGAAAATGAAGGCAATCACTCACGTACAGGTGAATGAATTGAGGAACACACAGTCAGGCAAAGGTCAAACTCATGTCCCAATGATCTTGTCCTTGATAGGGTGTTCTGTAGCTCATCATATGAAGACAAGCAGAAATGTAATTTATTTTGGACTGTGGTGTGATTGCAGGCTGGGCAGGTGCACATGTTTTTCTAGTAATCAATCTTTAATCTAGCTCAGGTGATTGGAGGGCCAGAGCTCACAGACACATTTGTTTTCTGAAGGACACAGTCTTGTCTTGTTATAGTGAGTGTGCACTGCACATGAAAGACAGCGTAGTGTGTGTGTGTGTGTGTGTGTGTTTGTGTGTGTGTGTGTGTGTGTGTGTGTGTGTGTGTGTGTGTGTGTGTGTGTGTGTGTGTGTGTGTGTGTGTGTGTGTGTGTGGGTGAGTTTAACTATACTTGTGGGGACCAGAAGTCCCCACAAGAATAGTAAATAAACAAAAATTTGACTATCTGGGGACATTTTGTTAGTCCCCACAAGGTCAAATGCTATTTCTAGGGGGTTTAGGATTAAGGTTAGAACTAGTGTTAGGGTTAGGAGCTAGGGTTAGTTTTAGGGTTATGGTTAAGGTTAGGTTTTGGGGTTAAGGTCAGTGTAAGAGTTAGGGAAAATAGGATTTTGAATGGGACTTAATTTTGTCCCCACAAGTGTAGGTGTAAAATAGTGTGTGTGTGTGAAGGTGGAACGTTAGTGTTAGAAAATATCTATCCATGTTCATGTATTATATATGAGACAATATCTGAAGATATTTGAGTGTGTGTATGCATGTGTCAATAATACAAGAATAATTTAACCCCATTGAAGAATCTGTGTATGTCTCTGTGTATGTGTGTGTGTGTCTCTGTGTGTGTGTGTCTCTGTGTGTGTGTGTGTGTGTGTGTGTGTGTGTGTGTGTGTGTGTGTGTGTGTGTGTGTGTGTGTTTCAGCGAGCTCTCCTAGAGCAGAAGCAGAAGAAGAAGAGGCAGGAGCCTCTGATGGTGCAGTCCAATGTGGACGGGCGGTCTCGCGCCCGCAGGACCAAGCAGTGTGAGGAGCAGGCTCCCCTGGTAGAGTCTTACCTCAGCAGTAACAGGAGCACCATCTACCACGGTAAGAGAGCCAGCCAGGACCCTTTCACCACCAGGACCCTATTACCAGGGCTGTGTCTCAAATGGCACCCTATTCCCTATATAGTGCACTACTTTTGGCTAGGCTCTGTATACTACTACTATATAGGCTCTGTCCAAAAATAGTGCTCTATATAGGGAATAGGGTGCCATTTTGGAAACAGCCCAGGACCCTATCAACAGCTGTTTACCATAAGAACCTACTTCCTCTCATCTCTGATGAAGCTGCTCCAGTGGCGCCGGGCAATTACAGAGATGTCCAGTAACGCTCCGGCATGGGGCCCTTTCATAGGCAATGCGACTATTCACAGCCATGACAGGGTGGTGTTGAGCCAGGTTACTCTCATAGAGGGCTTGTGAAGGATGGCTGATTGAAATACTGTATACTGCTCACTGTTTGATCAAGTTCATCTATTGATTCTTTGCTCCTGGACCAAAGGACAACTTTTCTACTGTAGTGATGTTTTTAGTGTTACTTTGTGCTCTGCATATGTTAATATTGAGATATCTATCAATGCCATGTCAAGGTCGGCAAAATACAAATGTAATACTTTATTAATGAAATACCTTTGTGTTTTTGTGTGAGAGAGAGAGACTCCAGGATTAACCAGTTCATGCCTTTCAACTATAAAACTCTAGTGGTCAGAGCTCTGCAGTAGTCCTTCCAGATAGCACAGAGAGCAGAGATGGTGTTCGTGCTGTGGCGATTGGGCTACTTATCTCCACAGAGGGACTTTAGCTGCAGTCTTAATCCCCAGCTCAGAGTGACTGAGTCTGGGCTCCAGGCCATGCATCCACACAGCACAGCTGGCTGCTGGAGAGGAACGCAATGCCCAACACAACATAAATCAGGCAATGGGTACAAAAAAAGAACTGAAAAAACAAATATACCACTAACCATTATTAGGGCAACAATTAAGAAGTTTAAAACCATTGGAACCGTGGTAAACTTGCCTGGTAGAGGAAATTTGTAGCTTGTCCCCACGCACAGTGAGGAAGATGGTTCAGAAGGCAAAGAAAAGTCGAAGGGTCACAGTTGGAGAATTACAGAACTTGGTCGCATATTGGGGTCTCCAAATCTACAATTAGATGCCACCTCCATGCCGATAGGCCATTTGGAAGGGTTGCCATAAAAAAGCCTTTATTGAGAGCAACCAACAAATGCAAATGCCTGAAGTTTGCTTAACGGCATTGCCACTTGGATTGGAACCAGGTGCTATGGTCAGATGAGATGAAGATAGAGCTCTTTGGCCACACACACTAGAGGTGGGTTTGGCCTCGAAAGAAGGATACATATGCAGAAAATAACCTCATACTTATTGTAAAATATGGTGGGGGATATTTGATGTTATGGGGCTGTGACTTGAACCCCATTAAAAACCTGTGGTTTGAATTGAAGAGGGCAGTCCATAAGCACAGACCAAAGGATATCAAGGATCTGAAAACATTCTGTATGGAGGAATGGTCTAAGATCCCTCCCAATGTGTTCTCCAATCTCATAAAACATGAAAGAAAAAAAGCTCAGTATCATTATCCTCGCAAGGTATTGAAAACAGGTGGTGGCAATAATTTTGACACCTATCTTTTTTTGATTTTTAAAATAAAATAATTTAAAAAATAATACTTTTGCATTCAATATAGCTCAGTAATTGTATTATTTATTTTATACAGTCTTTTTTGCTCATCTTTATCAAGGGAGCCAATAATGTTGGCGGTGACTGTATCTGAAAGCTTCAGAAATAGCTCAGTGCATGTGAGTGGAGTGACGTCAATACAAAGTATATTTTTCATCTTCCTTCAGTGTGTGTACATCCTAATGAAAATATTCCCTTCTGACACTAGTCAAACAGCCCCTGCTATGCATAGAAGACACGGAGGCTTTGTGGCTTTGAACTTCTCCGAATATTCCCCGTTGCAATCTCAGCCCCATCCTTCCAAAGATGTAAAAAATGATGCCTTTGAGCTCATTCAGTAACACAGCAGCAAACATATGGAGAGAGTCCCTTGATTCATACCTTATGCTTAACAACACACAGATGGCTCTACACTGTTAGTGAAGGAAGCATACGCACTGTTTGGTCTTGATAAAAATAGAATCCCTCGCTCACTCTCCTGTCCTTATTTTTCACCGTCTTTAGATGAACCCCTGTCTTTTCTCTCTTTAGAACTCACGATATCTTGGCTCTATTTTAAGAATCAATTCAGCACTCACTAAGAGGGAATATGTGTTCTCTGTACCTTACATATTTCCGGCTGATTAACCTTAAACCTGTATACATTTCCACATCTACAGTATATCCTTCAGATAATATCTCATTGATATGTATTCTCAGTTTAAATGTATTATCCGTGAAAGGTTAAGTTCAGTGTTAAGTGGAAATGCTGTTTCATACAGTCCTATTCCAGCTTTTATTTATGTAGCCTATCTGGTTTCATTGAAAAATCAAATGGCACTTATCCTGTGGTACTTTCTGGAATTTTCAAAGAAGTACTGTAGTATGTAATTTCAAAGTATACCAGGTAAATAGCATGTCTCTTCTGCTATAAATACAATTAGTATCCAGTAGATAAATCATAAAGCAGAAAAACCTAGAAAATATTTGTATATTATTGACTGCCCCAAATATAGAGTGACATTGTTAACAGAATAAGGTGGACTAAAACAGATGAATTTAACCTAGTTCAGAAACTGACTTCAGGCTCCTGGTTATCTAAAACGGAGTGTGTAGACCTAACGGTTGTTAATGTTTCCATATATGCTAACAGTACCTTTTAGGTCATGAATACAGGTCTCTCCATCCCTCTCTGCTCTGAGCTTTTGATGCATTTACTCTATTATTCCCCTTGAAGCTGTTTGGAATAATTGCAAGAAAAATGGGTTCCCACGATGAGACTGTGAATGTCTCCGTGGGGATGGATCTGGGCTCCGGATTTTTACGAGAAAAGAGACCACTGGATATTCACTGACACTCTGCAAAACAGAGGAGGCTGTAGGGGAACTACTAAGGCAACCAAGCAGTTGAAAGGATTAAGATAAACATGTTAATTTCAAGGGACTGTAGCTACAGTATGCATTTGTTATCATCTAATCCTGGAACATGTTGTTGTTGGGAGGAGTGTCCACTGTGCATTTGCAATTTTCACAGAGCTAGCACATTCATGACCTATTTGACATGAGGCGATAAACAGTGTTCTCTCCCAGGCAAGAAAAATGCCTCTGCTGTGTGTCTGCTTTCTATAACCTTGCATAGTGTCCTCTGCTAACTCTGTCTTGTCCTGTTCTTTCTATTTCACTATAGGCTAACCTTAACTGACAATACCCTTCTGTTTAGTCTCTTACCTCATTTCTATCATTATCATTTTCCCCCACCTGCCTGCTAACTCCCTCTGTCCGCTGGCTCCTGCTGTGCCGTGCGTAGTGCAAGAAGCTGGACATGAGGAGGTGAAGGGGGTAGCGGATGCCCAGGCTCCTCGCTCAGCCAAAAAGGGCAAGGCATCGACCAGCTCCACCCCGCAGACAGGCAGCGGCAAGAAGGAGAGGAAGGGGAAGCACAAAGGTCAGGCTTGCTGCTGCTGCCTCCAGACAGACAGACAGACAGACAGACAGGTTACAGCAGCATGCATGGTCCTCTCTCTCTGTCTGTTGGCCGACTGTACAGCGTGTCTCCATCTGGCTCAGCTCTGTCTCCTACCATGATGGAAATGAAACGATCCAATTCAAATCCTCAGGTTTTCAATTACTAGGAAGTTTCATCTCTTGTGCCAGAATGAAGTGCACCATGTGAGAGTGTTGTGCAGAGCAATAGATACCACTTTGGTATCCTGTAGAGTAAAACAGATTGCATGTGAAATGAGTTGCATGGCCACCAGACTACATATTTGTCTCCTAATCGATCTCCTTTGATAGCTGTATTGTATTGCTGTATTGTCTTAATGAGTTGAGGTCTAAAAAGTCAATGTTAAGATGCCTCTTCCCCATGCTCCATCAGTTACCTGGCTGTATGCTTCTCACTCATTCTCATTCCCATCCTTTCAAACCTCAAGCTGGATTGGACTCGGTTCTGTTCATGTTTCCGTGCCACGTCTCTGGTGGCACATAGTGGCATTCTAAAGCTAATCAAGCTGCCCTTACAGAGAAGCGAAGCGTGCACTCTGGTGCTAAGTCTGTTCAAAATCTAATCTGAGTAATGATGTTAGAGGAGTCGGTCCTGTCTGCCTGCCAAGTAAACACCTCAGTGGCTGCTGTAACACTCCTTGGGCTTGATACAGAGTTCATACGTAAGCAGCATGAATTGAAATGGAAGTGCGTAATTGTGCTCCCTTTCTCACTTTGATGTCTCTCTCAGCCTCTGTTTCAATAATCAAAGTCCCGGTATATAGCTAGTGGCTGTCTGAAATGCTTGCTTACGAATCCTTCCCAACGATGCAGATTTTTAAAAAAAATAGTCACACGAGGAATAAAATACACAAGAATGGAGCTATATACAGGGAGTACCAGATCCATGTGCAGGGTTACAAGGTATTTGAGGTAGATATGTACCTGAAGGCAGGATACTGCTGCTACTGTTTATTATCTATCCTGTTGCCTAGTCCCTTTATCCCTACCTATATGTACATCTACCTCAATTACCTCGTACCCTTCCAAATCGACTCGGTACTGGTACCGCATGTATATAGTCAAGTTATCGTTGCTCATTGTGTATTTATTCCTCAAGTCATTATTTTTCTATTATTTCTCGTTTTTTTCTCTCTGCATTGTTGGGAAGGGCCCGTAAGTCAGAGTGTTAACCTGTTTTTCAAAGTTTTACTCACATCGGCTACGGAGAGCGAGCTCACACAGTCATCTGGAACGACAGGGATTTTCACGCAAGTGTTGTATTCCTCGAAGTGTGCATAAAAGGCATTTCGCTGGTTTGGGAGTTCTGCATCACTGGGCATCTCACTGGGTTTCCCTTTGTAAGCCCTGCCACATACAACAAGCATCGGAGCCGGTGTAATAGGATTCCACCTTCTTCCTATATTGTCCTTTTGCATGTTTGATGTCTCGTTGGAGGTCGTAGCGGGCTTTCTTGTATGCGTCCATGTCCGTGTCCAGTTCCTTGGAAGCGGTAACTCTAGCCTTTAGCCTAGTATGGATATTGCCTGTAATCCATGGTTTTTGGTTTTGATATGTTCGTATAGTCACTGTGGGGACGACGTCGTCTATGCACTTATTGATGAAGCCTGTGACCGATGTGGTAAACTCCTCATTGCTATCGGATGAATCCCAGAACATATCCCAGCCTGCACTAGCAAAACAGTCTCGTAGCCTCGCGTCTGCTTCATCGAACCACTTTCGTATTGAGCATGTCGCTGGTACTTCCTGTTTGAGCTTTTGTTTGGAAAAAGCAAGCAGGAGAATAGAGTTGTGGTCAGATTGTATGCGTTTCTGTGGGTAGAATAAAAGTGGTCTAGAGTTGTAGTGCCCCTAGTGGCGCAGGAGATGTGTTGGTAAAAGTGAGGTAGAACTAGGGTTGCAAAACTTTCAATAAATTCCCTGGTTTTCTTTAAATCTCGGTTGGAGGATCCCTGGAATCAGGAGGGAATAAGCAGGAAATCCGGAATCCTCCAACCAAGGTTTCTGGAAAACTATTGAACGTTTTCAGAATTTTGCAACCCTGGGTGGAACGGTTTTGTCTCCCTGTGTTAAAGTCTCCGCCCACCAGAAACGCTGCCTCTGGGTGAGCGGTTTCTTGTTTGTTTATGGCACCTTACCGTTAGTTGAGTGCCAAAGTGGTATTGGTTTGTGGAGGGATGTAGACAACCGTGATAATTACAGATGATAATTATCTTGGTAGATAAAAGGGTCTGCAGCTTACCATGAGGTATTCTATATCAGGTGAGCAAAAGCTCAAGATTTCCTGCACACTGGAAGCAGCACATCAGTTGATGTTTATGAAGAGGCACACCCCTCTCCCCGTGCACTTGACCGAGGCCGACTTCGTCCGATCGTGCCGCTGCATGGAGAAACTACTGAGTTCTACATACATAGTCATCCAGCCACATCTCTGCAAGGCATATAATATTGCAGCTTTTCAAGTCTCTCTGATAGGAGACTCTCGAACAAAGCTCATCCATGTTATTCTTGAGTGACTGGACATTTGTCAATAGAACGGAGGGGACTGCAGGTCGATATTCTATTCGTCTCAGTCTCACAAAGATGCCGGCTCGTCTGCCGCGTCTACGCCTGCAGCGTTTTAGTAGCCCATGAAACAAAGGAATGGGGTCCTGTATAAACAAGGGAACAGCTGAGTCAGAGTTGAAGTCGGATATGAACGTCGAAATCGAGCTTAGTAACTGTTGATCTGATGTCCAGAAGTACATGGTGGTCATATATGAAAATAGTATGAACTTTCTCTACAACAAAAAGTAAAGATGATAAATATGAAAAAGTCACTAAATAGCAGTCGGGTTGGAACTCGTAAGATGTCGCCCTTCTCCGTCTGCGACATCTTTGTTGTCTGCATATCTTTTATTGTCACATACACCAGATAGGTGCAGTGAAATGTGTTAATTTCCAGGGATGGGTATGTTTTATTTCACTCTGATCGAGTGATTCCTATCCCTGATATACAGAGTGAGCCCTCCAAGCTGGTTTATGGGAAGCCCACTACCTTGTAAGGATGATATAGGTAACAGGGCTTTTTGTCATCTCAGGTTGCTTTTGTAATCCTTGCTCATCTGTTCAATGTTATTGTTTTTTCCTCCAATGGGATTCACTCAGGGCTAGTGATTAATCAGACCAGAGTCACGAAGTTGTTCAACACCGATATGGCCCCTTTCTTCTTACGGAATGATGGCTTACCTTGTCACGCACACACATACACACACATACAGCTTCTCTCTGAAACGAGGCTTAGCTGCGTCGCTAACGCCACATTAACAATGGGCTGCAATCTCCCTCTGAAAGCAGCAGTAATTATTGTCTAATCATGGTGTTAAAAATACAGTCACTAATTCAGTTGGAAGCAATAAAACACTCTTTCAGAATGTGCATTTTACTGGCCGTGATTTCATCTGGCTCATCTCATTTAATCGCTTGTTGCACTGCTATGGTGGTGAGACAGAAGAGGGTGAGGAAAAACCGTATGTCAGTGGCTTTGAAGCAGTAATGACTAGGGGACCTCATTTATAACCGTTGTGTAAATTTGACACTAACAATCTGTGCGTCATTTCTGAAAAGACTACCCTAGTCAAAAAATCCTATGACAAAAAAACTATTAGAATCCAATAGAAAATCCTATCAGATTTTGGAACCTATCCTATAGGATTTTATTCGATAGGACTGGTTTTAAAATCTGATCGTTTTTTAAAATTGGATTATTGTATTAGAATCCTATAGGATCCTATAAGATAAAATCGTATAGGATAGAATCCCATAAGAGTCCAATAGGAATGGTTCCAAAATCTGATAGGATTGAACCACTCCCATATTGTGGTGGTGTGTTTAAGAGGTTGAGAACCACAGGGAATTATCACTGGTGTGAGTAGGCAAAGTGATGGAGATTGTGCTCTGGAGAGACACGGGAGAGAGACTGTTCCTCAGTTGACTGGGCTTTAATCTTGATTGCAGTTTAACATACAGCACCAGTCAAAAGTTTGGACACACCTACTCATTCCAGGGTTTTTCTTTATTTTTACTATTTTCTACATTGTAGAATAATAGTGAAGATATCAAAACTATGACATAACACATATGGAATCATGTAGTAACCAAACAATTGTTAAACAGATTTGAGATTCTTCAAAGTAGCCACCCTTTGCCTTGATGACAGCTTTGCACACTCTTGGCATTCTCTCAACCAGCTTCATGAGGTAGTCACCTGGAATGCATTTCAATTAACAGGTGTGCCTTGTTAAAAGTTAATTTGTGGAATTTCTTTCCTTCTCCATGCGTTTGAGCCAATCAGTTGTGTTGTGACAAGGTAGAGGTGGTATACAGAAGTTAGCCCTATTTGGTAAAAGACCAAGTCCATATTATGGCAAGAACAGCTCAAATAAGCAAAGAGAAATGACAGTCCATCATTACTTTAAGATATGAAGGTCAGATTAACAGCACCTCAGATTGCAGCCCAAATAAATGCTTCACAGAGTCAAGTAACAGACACATCTCAACATCAACTGTTCAGAGGAGACTGCTTGAATCAAGCCTTCATGGTCGAAGAAGAGACTTGCTTGGGCCAAAAAACATGAGCAATGGACAGACCGGTGGAAATCTGTCCTTTGGTCTGATGAGTCCAAATTTTAGATTTCTGGTTCCAACAGCCGTGTCTTTGTGACACGCAGAGTAGGTGAACGGATGATCTCCGCATGTGTGGTTCCCACCGTGAAGCATGGAGGAGGAGGTGTGATGGTGTGGTGGTGCTTATCTCCGAGTGGCGCAGTGGTCTAAGGCACTGCATCGCAGTGCTAGCTGTGCCACTAGAGATCCTGGTTCGAATCCAGGCTCTGTCATAGCCGGCGGCGACCGGGAGACCCATGGGGCGGCGCACAATTGGCCCAGCGTCGTCTAGGGTAGGGGAGGGAATGGCCGGCAGGGATGTAGCTCAGTTGGTAGAGCATGGCGTTTGCAACGGCAGGGTTGTGGGTTCGATTCCCACGGGGGGTATGACATTTTTTTTATTATGCACTCACTAACTGTAAGTCGCTCTGGATAAGAGCGTCTGCTAAATGACTAAAATGTAATGTAAATGTGCTTTTCTGGTGACACTGTCAGTGATTTATTTAGAATTCAAGGCACACTCTTAACCAGCATGGCTACCACAGCATTCTGCAGCGATACGCCATCCCATCTGGTTTGCGCTTAGTGGGACTATCATTTGTTTTTCAACAGGACAATGACCCAAAACACACCTCCAGGCTGTGTAATGGCTATTTTACCAAGAAGGAGAGTGATGGAGTGCTGCAACAGATGACCTGGCCTCCACAATCACCCGACCTCAACCCAATTGAGATGTTTGGGATGAGTTGGACCGCAGAGTGAAGGAAAAGCAGCCAACAAGTGCTCAGCATATGTGGGAACTCCTTCAAGACTGTTGGAAAAGCATTCGTCATGAAGCTGGTTGAGAGAATGCCAATAGTGTGCAAAGCTGTCATCAAGGCAAAGGTTGGCTACTTTGAAGAATCTCAAATATTTGATTTGTTTAACACTTTTTTGGTTACTACATGATTCCATATGTGTTATTTCATAGTTTTGATGTCTTCACTATTATTCTACAATGTAGAACATATTAAAAATAAAGAAAAACCCTTGAATGAGTAGGTGTGTCCAAACTTTTGACTGGTACTGTAAATGTTCAGGTTTCTGTGCCGTATTTAGCTGTGAGATTGTCCAATAAAGCTACATATTAGATTTTAGATTATTTGCGCTAATTTGCTGTACTTGGACAGTATGTGTTACTACATTACACAATCTCACGTTTCGACCACATCGAATTGAGGGTAATTACACATCCTTTTTAGCTCAGATTAGACCAGCGGTCTTGGGACTTCAAATTATACTATCATTTTCAAACTCAAATGGCAGGGAAAATTTGGGGCGCGCTCTCTGTATAAATGTCACTGGCCTCACACCAATACATGGATTTGAGAGTCAAACTATCACTCAAATAACAGCTAACCCTTGTCACTGTTGATATCCTATGGCGGGTCGTGATTTGTTAAAACAATTAAAGTTCCCTTCCCCGTTTCGGCAGCCTCACAAAACCTCCATCCGACATTCTAGAATTTAGATGACTCTCTTCAGCAAATTCTCTTCTAACCAGTGATATACAAATTATTCTCAGATTCACTATGGCCTTTGAATGGTGTTAGTTTAAACAGTACATACACCCCAAATGTTTGCCCACGCTCTATTGATTTCAAATTGATATCGATATGAGTGATTCAATTAAGTGTTGTGTTTATCTTTCCGCGTTGGCACCCCCTTGAAACAAAATGCAGCAATCCTAAATGTAGCTGGCTGTCTTCTACAAGTTGTCCTCTAACCAGTGATATACATATTATTCCCAGATTCCATATGTTTTTTTAGTAAGGTTAGTTTGAACAGGACGTGTAACCCGACTCCCTCCTCTCATTCTATTGATTTCAACATGATATCAATATGAGTGATTGACAAATAAGTGTTGCGTTTCTCTTTCCGTTTTGGCGACCCCCAAATCAAAATGCATCACTACAAAATGAAGCTGGCTGTCCTCAGCAGGTTGACCTCTAACGAGTGATGTAACAATTATTTCCGGTTTCCATGTGGTTTTTGAGTTGTGTTAGTTTCAACAGTGCATATAACCTGATTTCTCCCGTAATCAATATGAGTGATTAATTGCCACTTGTCAAAACAACAGGGTTTTTGGTGCATATGCAGTTTATAAGGTGCTCGTTTAAAAAAATACAAGTAATATGATTACTATTGTGGCACATGTATGTGAAGGTAGTAGATTTTATGTTTATGTTTTCAATATATCACAAGCTGTTTATTGATTATTGATTTGGACACTTCAAAACTGTGTTTTGTCATTGACGATTGCATCTTGGTATTAACTTGTTATTTCTTATGAACAAATGTGTCCATCTCATCCCCCATTTACACAAAATACTAGGCAACTTGCCTGCTTGCAATAGCAATACTTCAACCACTAGAAACTGTGTGTACTCATGGTCTAAAGTTTGCGGGAAGGTGAGCACATTCTCACGTCAAGTTAACTTTCGCGTGAAGACTGACACATGCATGTTTTGGGGTATATTTTGTACGTACACACGGTTTATAAATGAGGCCCCTGACCACTCCATTCGTGTGAAAGGGACTAGTAATCTGGTGCTTGAGTGGCTGAGTCATTAGCTGACTATAGCAGCAGGGACATCATGTTCTGCCCTGTTATGCAGGCTAATTGAATGGCAAAGAAGCAGCGGAAGTCTTAAGAGTCATGCCGAAAATATACCACATCAACCCACAAAGGCTTTCAAAGCTGAGTTCTACTGCATGACCCCTATTACCCAGTAATCTACTAGACTCCATTTACTTATACTGTAGTTTGAATTTTTCTCCAACGGAGATTTCCAGCCTTCTTCATTCTCCATGTCATGTTTGCATGCATGTAGGCATGTTATGTGTGAGTGTTGACACATAACAGTATGTTGTGCATGATCTAATGCATGTGTGTGTAACTACTGTTATTGTACTACTATGGTGGTCTGACCCTGATGGGGCTGGTTGGGTGTGGTGGTGTGGCAGGACTCGATGGGCCGGCGTCCTTCCAGGAAGAGGGCCAGATCCAGATAATGACGGTGGGTCACTGGGCCATGGAGGAGGGGAGTGAGGGAGATGCTGTGATCAGCGCTCAGCCACAGGGCAAGCAGGACCTGAGGGTCACCATGCTTAAGAAAGGTATCAATACATGTAGGCCTATCCCTGGCCTCCAGCCTGATCTGTGTACAGTTCCTCTTTGGCTTCGTTTGGTCTGAAACACAGGTCAGAGAGTGAGTGGCACTTGTCCTCTCCAATCATGCACTACAGTGATTGGTCTGAGATTATGAGATTGTGAGGACCTCAGATTTATTATACAGTAAGACCTGTCAAACACAGCTCTCCTTTCCCCTGAGATCTTTGCCAACTAAACAGTAACATCTAAGCCAACTAAACAGTAACGTCAAGCTTATTACATCATGAATAACACCTCACTAGAAACATCAACAGTACTCCTCAGATGTACACTGCTCAAAAAAATAAAGGGAACACTTAAACAACACAATGTAACTCCAAGTCAATCACACTTCTGTGAAATCAAACTGTCCACTTAGGAAGCAACACTGATTGACAATAAATGTCACATGCTGTTGTGCAAATGGAATAGACAACAGGTGGAAATTATAGGCAATTAGCAAGACACCCCCAATAAAGAAGTGGTTCTGCAGGTGGTGACCACAGACCACTTCTCAGTTCCTATGCTTCCTGGCTGATGTTTTGGTCACTTTTGAATGCTGGCGGTGCTTTCACTCTAGTGGTAGCATGAGACGGAGTCTACAACCCACACAACTGGCTCAGGTAGTGTAGCTCATCCAGGATGGCACATCAATGCGAGCTGTGGCAAGAAGGTTTGCTGTGTCTGTCAGCGTAGTGTCCAGAGCATGGAGGCGCTACCAGGAGACAGGCCAGTACATCAGGAGACGTGGAGGAGGCCGTAGGAGGGCAACAACCCAGCAGCAGGACCGCTACCTCCGCCTTTGTGCAAGGAGGAGCAGGAGGAGCACTACCTGAGCCCTGCAAAATGACCTCCAGCAGGCCACAAATGTGCATGTGTCTGCTCAAACGGTCAGAAACAGACTCCATGAGGGTGGTATGAGGGCCCGACGTCCACAGCCCAACACCGTGCAGGACGTTTGGCATTTGCCAGAGAACACCAAGATTGGCAAATTCGCCACTGGCGCCTTGTGCTCTTCACAGATGAAAGCAGGTTCACACTGAGCACATGTGACAGACGTGACAGAGTCTGGAGACGCCGTGAAGAACGTTCTGCTGCCTGCAACATCCTCCAGCATGACTGGTTTGGCAGTGGGTCAGTTATGGTGTGGGGTGGCATTTCTTTGGGGGGCCGCACAGCCCTCCATGTGCTCGCCAGAGGTAGCCTGACTGCCATTAGGTACCGAGATGAGATCCTCAGACCCCTTGTGAGACCATATGCTGGTGCGGTTGGCCCTGGGTTCCTCCTAATGCAAGACAATGCTAGACCTCATGTGGCTGGAGTGTGTCAGCAGTTCCTGCAAGAGGAAAGCATTGATGCTATGGACTGGCCTGCCCGTTCCCCAGACCTGAATCCAATTGAGCACATCTGGGACATCATGTCTCGCTCCATCCACCAACGCCACGTTGCACCACAGACTGTCCAGGAGTTGGCGGATGCTTTAGTCCAGGTCTGGGAGGAGATCCCTCAGGAGACCATCCGCCACCTCATCAAGAGCATGCCCAGGCGTTGTAGGGAGGTCATACAGGCACGTGGAGGCCACACACACTACTGAGCCTCATTTTGACTTGTTTTAAGGACATTACATCAAAGTTGGATCAGCCTGTAGTGTGGTTTTCCACTTTAATTTTGAGGGTGACTCCAAATCCAGACCTCCATGGGTTGATAAATTTGATTTCCATTGATAATTTTTGTGTGATTTTGTTGTCAACTCATTCAACTATGTAAAGAAAAAAGTATTTAATAAGATTATTTCATTCATTCAGATCTAGGATGTGTTGTTTAAGTGTTCCCTTTATTTTTTGAGCAGTGTATTTATTCATTTCTGTGAGAGTGGATCTCTCTCTCTCTCTAACTTGTTTTGTCCCTCTTGGTAAATAGGTTTACAGTTTCCACCACCTTTTGATAGCTGAAAACATACTGTACAGTGACAGTTGAATAGATTTTTCTTAAAAATTGTCTTGGGCAACCAACCAATTCAGGTAGCAGCAGGTAAACTATGACCTGTGGCTTATTTTGTGATACTTTTAGTGAGCACGCTACAGGTGTTTATTGGCAGCTTTTCATGGCTCTTTCCCTGTTGGTGTGAGAGCCTCATACGGTTCAGACTCTACCCAGAACACTACCCTGCCTTTAGACCTACAGTAATGTATCCAAACCTCTCCATGAACTGATGTTTCAGAACAGAGTCTTATGTGTCTATGTTCTTGTGTGTTGTTTCTTTGTGTACGGTGCTTTGTGAATGGTACAGCATGCATTTACAGTTCTGTTATTATTCAAACAGCATTACTAGGAGCATGACAATACCATTACGTTGTGTATTTTCTGTTTGTGAAGGTATTTCTAGTAGTATGAACTTTGACGAAGAGGAGGATGACGAGGATGAAGTCAGTTCCAGTTCCTCCCAGCTCAACAGTAACACACGGCCAGGCTCTGCCACCAG
The DNA here is from genome assembly GCF_964263955.1 of Coregonus lavaretus. NCBI lineage: Eukaryota > Metazoa > Chordata > Actinopteri > Salmoniformes > Salmonidae > Coregonus > Coregonus lavaretus. Next base: position 19,281,717 of record NC_140024.1, read on the forward strand.
CAAGAAGTCCTGCAAGGTACTACATCTGATGCTCTGTGTTCACCTATTGATTCCTGACTCCCGGATGGAGCCTTTACTTTACACACAGCGTGCACTAATGCACCATCTATTTGCTTTGTTCCTCTGTTCAGCGGTGCTCAAAGTCAGCCATTAGTCCATTTGGAGAATGGGGATGGAGCAGTTTTGTGTTTTGGGCTACATTATGATCAACCTATTCCTCTTTTGTATCTTTATTATTGTCATTTGCTCTGTAGTTTGTTGATACATGGAAGCAGCCCAGACATTTTCTGATGTGAATCGTTTTACCTAATGGAAATGGAAAGTTTTTTCCCTGGATCTCAGAACCTAAGCAGTCTCATGAATCCCTCTGAGAGGTGAAAGGGGAACTTTTGTATATTCTTTCCTTTCCTGCTGTCTGACTCAGAGGTAGAGCTAGTCAGAGGAGGCGGTGGGCTGTGTAGTCTCCTGTGGTTCGAGGAGGTTGAGGGGAAGTGACTCTTTAGTGTACTGTGGGCTTTAGAGAGGCACCAGGAGTGACATCAGAAGCTGCCCTGAGCACCTGACCATGTCACCAAGCTGCTGAGACACAGTCTGTCTGTTACTGTAAGTTTGGTTGTTAATCATGTCTCCTCGCTGCCTGGTCCTTCCATGTGGATCTAACCCCCTGTTGAATCGCAGAAGGCGTCTACACAGCCTCATGGTTTTAAACACAACGTGCTAATGTAGTTTCAGTCCCCAATGGATGTTTTATAATAACCGTTACCCTTTTATAATGGAAGGGAATCAGAAAAGCCGAAGGTCCGGTAATCTGATGTTTTCAACGTGGCGTGGGCTGATGGGCTGTGTCTCTCTGTCCCTCAGGAGGCAGCCTCAGCGTCCACCCCTCCCGTCAGTGAGCCGGCCATTGACGTGGACGACCTGGAGGAGTTCACCCTGAGACCAGCCCCTCAGGGGATCACGGTGAAGTGCAGGATCACCAGAGACAAGAAGGGCATGGACCGAGGCATGTACCCGACCTACTACCTCCACCTGGAGAGGGAGGATGGGAAGAAGGTGAGTGTGGAGCAGAAGGATAAACACTTATCACACTGACCGAATGCAAAGTGTGACCCTTTAGGGCAGGGCTGTTAAATGTCGGTCCTGGATGGCCAAAGAACGACTGATTTTCATCCTCTCCCTTTACTAAAGGAATGATTTAGACCTAGGACACCTGGTGAATGCAATTAACTACCAGGTCGACACAAAAACAAGAAGTGTTTTTGCCCTCCAGGACCAGAATTGAACAGCACTGCTTTAGGGCCACCATCCATCCTGACACCACTTGGCCCTCTGCCTATGAACAAAAACTGGTGTCAAATACCATCGTGACACTTTGAATTAGCACGACCAATAAACCGTGACAGTCTGTGAAAGGAGGACATGCTTTGATTGTTTAGTGGAGCTGGTTAGATGAGGCTAATTTAGGTGTTGCAGCCTCATGTCCCAGGGCTTATTGATGATGGTGTTGTTTCTGATGTTGTTGCTTTGCTAATTGGATTTGTTCTTGCCAAAGGTGTTCCTGTTAGCTGGAAGGAAGAGAAAGAAGAGCAAAACATCTAATTACCTCATCTCCATGGATCCCACTGATCTGTCTCGTGGAGGGGAGAGTTTCATCGGGAAGCTGAGGTCAGTGAATCTGCTGCTGTTTCTTCTGACCACAGGGCTGCAGCTGCCATTTTCACAATAAAGAGCCCATCATTATGGGAAATCCAGATTACCTTCCAAGAAACTGTGGAAGATGGTTGTTTCTCTTTCAGACTGTAGGTCTGTGGGCAGATGTATTACAACAATGTAGAGTAGAGCAAACTACTGATTGCAGGCTCATACTTATTTGTCAACTCCATGGCATTCTCTACCCTTAAAATATATATTATGCAAGAATGACGTTTGCCTTTTTGGAGTATGAATGTGCTGTTTGATATATGCTGTAATGAATTGGGGGCTATTCAGGCCCACACCTGGCTGCTCTCTTGGAGAAGACAAAGTCATTGGATTTATTAGTTCCGTTTGAGCGCTCATTGTTGGGATGAGGAAGCAACACCTGTGTGTTGGCAGCCAGGGGGCCAGCGTTGATTAAAACAGGGACAGAGAGACCCTGTGGGCACACTGGAGAGGGGCACTGCTGCAGCCTGCACACCCTGACAGACGCTTCCTATAAGGATGTGTGGGTGGGTCTGCACTGACTACAGTATGTCTACATTGTTTTGATTCATCAGCTTGTGTGTGTGTGTGTGTGTGTGTGTGTGTGTGTGTGTGTGTGTGTGTGTGTGTGTGTGTGTGTGTGTGTGTGTGTGTGTGTGCATGCTGTGTGCACATACAATTGAAGTTGGAAGTTTACATACACCAAATACATTTAAACTCAGTTTTTCACAATTCCTGACATTTAATCCTAGGAATGTGAAATGTCAGAATAATAGTAGAGAGAATTATTTATTTCAGCTTTTATTTCTTTCATCACATTCCCAGTGGGTCAGAAGTTTACATACACTCAATTAGTATTTGGTAGCATTGCCTTTAAATTGTTTTACTTGGGTCAAACGTTTCGGGTAGCCTTCCACAAGCTTCCCACAATAAGTTGGGAGAATTTTGGCCCATTCCTCCTAACAGAGCTGGTGTAACTGAGTCAGGTTTGTAGGCCTCCTTGCTCGCACACGCTTTTTCAGTTCTGCCCACACATTTTCTATAGGATTGAGGTCAGGGCTTTGTGATGTCCATTTCAATACCTTAACTTTGTTGTTCTTAAGCCATTTTGCCACAACTTTGGAAGTATGCTTGGGGTCATTGTCCATTTGGAAGACCCATTTGCAACCAAGCTTTAACTTCCTGACTGTCTTGAGATGTTGCTTCAATATATCCACATAATTTTCCTTCCTCATGATGCCATCTATTTTGTGAAGTGCACCAGTCCCTCCTGCAGCAAAGCAGCCCCACAGCATGATGCTGCCATCCCCGTGCTTCACGGCTGGGATGGTGTTCTTCAGCTTGCAAGCCCCCTTTTTCCTCCAAACATAACGATGGTCATTATGGCCAAACAGTTCTATTTTTGTTTCATCAGACCAGAGGACATTTCTCCAAAAAGTATGATCTTTGTCCCCATGTGCAGTTGCAAACCGTAGTCTGGTTTTCTATGGCGGTTTTGGAGCAGTGGCTTCTTCCTTGCTGAGCAGCCTTTCAGGTTATGTTGATATAGGACTTGTTTTACTGTGGATATAGATACTTTTGTACCTGTTTCCTCCAGCATCTTCACAAGGTCCTTTGCTGTTGTTCTGGGATTGATTTGCACTTTTCGCAAGTGTAAATCAGTACATTCATCTCTAGGAGACAGAACACGTCTCCTTCCTGAGCGGTATGACGGCTGCGTGGTCCCATGGTGTTTATACTTGTGTACTAGTGTTTGTACAGATGAACGTGGTACCTTCAGGCATTTGGAAATTGCTCCCAAGGATGAACCAGACTTGTGTAGGTCTACAATTTTTTTTCTGAGGTCTTGGCTTATTTCTTTTGATTTTCCCATGATGTCAAGCAAAGAGGCACTGAGTTTGAAGGTAGGCCTTGACCTCAGAATCCACAGGTACACCTCCAATTGACTCAAATTATGTCAATTAGCCTATCAGAAGCTTCTAAAGCCATGACATCATTTTCTGGAATTTTCCAAACTGTTTAAAGGCACAGTCAACTTAATGTTTGTAAACTTCTGACCCACTGGAATTGTGATACAGTGAATTATAAGTGAAATAATCTGTCTGTAAACAATTGTTGGAAAAATTACTTATGTCATGCACAAAATAGATGTCCTAACCGACTTGCCAAAACTATAGTTTGTTAACAAGACATTTGTGGAGTGGTTGAAAAACAAGTTTTAATGACTCCAACCTAAGTGTATGTAAACTTCTGACTTCAACTGTACATACAGTGCCTTCATAAAGTATTTCCACATTTTGTTGTGTACAGCCTGAATTTTAAATTGATTAAATGATTGTGTGTCACTAGCTTACACATAATACCCCATAATGTCACAGTGGAATTATGTTTTTACAATATTTTACAAATTAATAAAAAAAATGTAAGCTGAAATGTATTGAGTCAATAAGTATTCACCCCCTTTGTTATGGCAAGCCTAAATAAGTTCAGGAGTAAAAATGTGCTTAACAAGTCACAAGTTTCATGGACTCACTCTGTGTGCAACAATAGTGTTTAACATGATTTTCGAATGACTGCCTCATCTCTGTACCCTACACATACAATAATCTGTAAGGTCCTGCAGTCGAGCAGTGAATTTCAAACACAGATTCAACCACAAAGACCAAGGAGTTTTTCCAATGCCTTGCAAAGAAGGGCACCTACTTTTAGATGGGTAAAAGAATTAAGCAGACATTGAACATCCTTTGAGCATGGTGAAGTTATTAATTACACTTTTGGATGATGTATCAATACACCCAGTCACTACAGAGATACAGGCATCCTTCCTAACTCAGTTGCCAGAGAAGAAGGAAACCGCTCAGGGATTTCACCATGAGGCCAATGGTGACTTTAAAACAGTTACTGAGTTTAATGGCTGTGATAGGAGAAAACTGAGGATGGATCAACAACATTGTAGTTACTCCACAATACTAACCTAAATTACAGAGTGAAAAGAAGAAAGCATAAAAATATTCCAAAACATGCGTCCTGTTTGCAGTAAGGAACTAAAATAAAATGGCAAAAACAATGAACTCATGGTGGTGGCTGCATCATGTTATGGGTATGCTTGTCATCGGCAAGGACTAGGGAGATTTTGGGGATAAAAAGAAACAGAATAGAGCTAAGCACAGTCAAAATCCTTTCAGTCTGCTTTCCAACAGATACTGGGAAACAAATTCACCTTTCAGCAGGACAACAACCTAAAACACAAGGCTAAATATACACTGGAGTTGCTTACCAAGACGACATTGAATGTTCCTGAGTGGCGTAGTTACAGTTGTTACTTAAATCGGCTTGAAAATCTATGGCAAGATTTGAAAATGGCTGTCTAGCAATGATCAACAACCAACTTGAGCTTGAAGAATTTTAAAAAGAATAATGTGCAAATATTGTACAATCCAGGTGTGCAAAGCTCTTAGAGACGTACCCAGAAAGACTCACAGCTGTAATCGCTGCCAAAGGTGATTCTAACACTTTTTTTTTTTTTGTCATTATGGGGTATTGTGTGTAGATGGGTGAGAAAGAAACAAACACAACAAAATATTGAATAAGTCAAGGGGTATGAATACTTTCTGTGACCAGATTTCTCTGTGGGGGCTTATGTCAAATTTAAGAGATTTTTTTGCTAATGAGCTCTTTTTCGTTTACGCACATTCGGGATAGTTCACACGCTCTTAAGCCTTAGCCCCATCCATCTCTTTAAGAATTCACATGTAAACACATGTCCAGCAACCGTCAGCGTGGTCAACGCTCCATTATCTCAACAAATCGTGGCAAGCAAGGAAGGATCCTGTCTCTCATAATTAAACATTTTTATTCATATTTTACGGATCCCGTACAAGTTTGTGATTAAGGCACATGAGAGTTCACATGTTTAAGAAGGCATTTGTGCAAAACAACAAAACAAATATGTTAAAATGGCCCTACTGTGAAGTAGGAACTAGCGTCAAACGCCCCCAATCCTGTAACCAGTCACATATTGTCTGGGCCTGCTCTTTGTCTGTGCTAGTATAGTATGTGCCATGGCTCCAGGCTTTGATTTCCAGGAAGGCAGTGACATCAGGGCTCCTTAGAGATAGCATCAACTCTGCCACAGCAGTGGCTCCACAGAGAGAGCCCCCCCAGGTAGTCTAATCAAACATGGCCTGGCCACGCTCTTCATTCATCTGGTGTACTGGCTGCTTCTGATGGTCGATAGGCTACGCTCCCCTCCGCGCCTCTCGTCCCTCTCGCTCCTCACGCCTCTATCATCACAGTAACACTTGACTGATGGAGAGCTGGATTGAGATGAGCAGCTGACCTTTCACCTGCCACTTGTGAGAGTCATGGACAGGCCGCACAAATGAGCTCCTGACTTTTCATTTTACCTTTAAGAGCCATCCAATCCACCATTAGGGGCTCCAGTTTGTGATTAAGGTAGAGGGATTAACAGAGATATGAGCCATTATTCAACCTTGCTGTGCAGACATCTCATCTAACCTGTACCATCTGTTTATTGCCATATGATCATTTATTTTGACATCTAATAACGAAATAATGCCGTTTTAATTTATAAGTTCACTTTACTATGGCAATAGTATAAATACCATGATTGCATGTACTGTAAGATATGACAAACACTAATTGTATATTTGAAATAATGAGATGGTGACATTTGAACGACTGGTAAACGGTTGAGTCATTAAAGACGATGATGATGATGATGATGATGATGATGATGATGATGATGTTAACCATTTACAGTAATTGCTCATCATGGTCTGGATACAAATGTATTGTTTCCTTAAGGTTGATTAGTAGAGCCTTTTTCCTGCTCATTGAGTCTGATTGAAGGATGGGCTCCAGGAGGTGGCTGATTAGGGATAATGGCCACTGCCTTCATCTGTCTCGATGACTCCTTGTCCCTTTAGTATGGCATGGCATACTCACCCAGTCCCTCTGTAACCCTCTGTGTTTTCTCTTCTCTGCAGGTCCAACCTCATGGGGACCAAGTTTACAGTGTACGACAGTGGACAGAACCCTGGGAAGACAACTTCCAGCCTAGAGGCTACTAACCTGCGGCAGGAGCTGGCAGCCATCTGCTATGTGAGTCTTCCTGTTGTCTATTACCCAGATACAAACAGGCAAACAGAGAGATACTCTCAGGCCCATAGCTAATTAGCGTTTACTTAGTCTGGGGGATACATGGATGTGTCAGACACAAATAAGAGAGGAGAGGCAAGCAAGATCAAATCCATACATTGAGTCCAGAGACAGCACACAGAGCGCTACTTTCAGGCATTAGGACCAGCCCCGTAGCCCCTTAATAACAGTGCCTTCCTCTGGGGAGACATCGGTGTGTCAGACACAAATAATAGCAAATAAGAGAGAAGAGGCTAACCTGGATGAATCCATACAATGTCATGGGGGTTAGTAGGCAAAGGCACAGAGCATTAGTGTTGGAACATGGCGACACCTAGTGCTCACAATTTAAATGGCAACGGTTTCCACTCATACTGTGGTTGACATAGACCTGACCAAAATACAAGTCCACTATACTTCTTTTTCAGGAAACCAACGTTTTAGGGTTCAAAGGACCTCGTAAAATGAGTGTCATCATTCCTGGAATGAACATGGACCATGAGAGAGTCGCCATCTGCCCACAGAATGTAAGTCAACAAAAATATTCCTCAAGATAGGTAGAGTATGTTAGGGTCAGGTGGTGTGGTTTCAGTTGGTTGCCTTGAATAATGGTTCACCGGTCTCTGACTCCTCCTCTCCACTCAGGACCATGAGTCTTTGCTGGCGCGGTGGCAGAACAAGAGCACAGAGAGCGTGATCGAGCTTCACAACAAGACCCCCGTGTGGAACGACGACACGCAGTCGTACGTTCTGAACTTCCACGGCAGAGTCACTCAGGCCTCAGTCAAGAATTTCCAGATCATCCACGACAATGACCGTGAGCTTTACAGATTCTTACTACCTGCATGTCAAATACTTTGTGAATCCTATTCCCTACTCTGATGAAAAATTGGTGCACTATATAAGTCAGGGATGGGCAACTGGCGGCGCGGCCCCCCTTTTGAAGGCCCTCTGATCAGTCGGGGTCTCAACTTACTGTTGCAAGCTGTAATTTTGAAATTTGGTTGTGCATCAGCAGTTTTTCTCTTATTATGTCAGTCACTGGTAGTCAGTCAATTAGGCCATGTCAATATTTTATTTATTTATTGCTAAGTTAGTTTTGCGGCCAGCTATTGAATTACCGGCTTGGGGCCCCCATTGATTGTGTTAGTCAGTATCACTCAGATATCATATTCAAAACTGTTAACATTTCTCTCCACCCTATGGCAAAATGTGTAGAATTGCAGGAAATTAGCTATAAAATGTAAAGATCATCAATTTTGTGGCCCCCACCCCCATCAAAGTTGCCCATCCCTGATATAGGGAATAGGGTGCCATTTGGGATGCAGACAAAGGACAGAGCACAGTGCAAGGATGGCAGCAGTCCTGTGTGTATTAACACACATACTAATCTCTCATGTTATCCTATATTGATGTCATTCGCTCTGAATCTGGCATACTGGAGGGTTTTTATTCTCCATATTTTTACTTATTCAAAAATATATTTTCACTCACTTCTTTTAAAGTTAGATTTTTAAGGTCTGCACCTGCTTTAACATCTGCTAATCTGTGTATGCGACAAATACACTTTGATTTGAGTAAAGATAGTTTATATTGTTTTATGTAACTAAAAACCCACATTTATCAAGTTATCACTTCTTCGTTTTCTGTTTCTTTCTCACCCCTTTAGCGGACTACATTGTGATGCAGTTTGGGCGGGTTGCGGAGGATGTATTCACCATGGACTATAACTACCCTATGTGTGCCCTCCAAGCCTTCGCCATTGCTCTCTCCAGCTTTGACAGCAAGCTGGCCTGTGAGTAGCAGCCATCCTCTCCCCTTTACCTCCTGAGAAGCTACCTGCCCCTAACTGAAGGGCTACTCATGGGCCTCCATTAGTCCATCAGTCCCCTCACCAGGGGCTGCAGTTAATCCTGGTCACCATGGGGACCCAACACTGTCCGAGAATCCCCCCTGGAATTTGCTTAAGCCGAGGATGGTGTGGAGGCACAAACTGTCTGCAAGTGTTTCTATTGAGTGTGTGTGTGTGTGTGTGTGTGTGTGTGTGTGTATGTGTTCTGGTGCTCCTAAGGAACCCTTCCAGTCTCTATTCTGGATAAGGATATGTCAATCAGTGGACAGGACAAGCACAAAGACTAATCCACTCTTGCATCTTAAGGCTCATTTTAATAGATCATGTTTTAAATTAAATATGTAACAATGAATCCTGTTACTTTATGTATCCGTTGTGGAATTCTAACATTTTTTAAACCATTAATTACTTATCAATGAATTTAACATGTATTGCAAAAAAAAAACTAACAACTGTTCATCTTCATGTTGAATTGGTTGAAGGAGTTTCATTGTAGTAATTAACACCCACATGCCACCTTTAACTTATTCAATATTGGACTGGAAACCATTAGGTTACAAATTAGGACCATTCAAGATTGAAAACATAATTCATGATAAAACTCCTAACAAATAACACTTTAACTCCATAACTGTAACTAATATTACTCATTTGAACATCACATAACATTCACATCCATTTATGTATTTATATTGTTATTTATGTATTTATACATATCCATGACACAGGTAAATGCCAAAATAAAAGAAACACCAACATAAAGTGTCTTAATAAGGCATTGGGCCACCACGAGCTGCCAGAACCGCTTCAATCAACCTTGGCATAGATTCTACAAGTGTCTGGAACTCTATTGGAGGGATGTGACACAATTTTTCCACAAGAAATTCCATAATTTGGTGTTTTGTTGATGGTGGTAGAAAACGCTGTCTCAGGCGCCGCTCCAGAATCTCCCGTAAGTGTTCAACTGGGTTGAGATCTGGTGACTGAGACACACACCCTTTAAACCCCATATGCTCCTTTGAGACCCCTCTTTCAAAGTCACTAAGATCTCTTCTTTTAGCCATGGTAGCCAAAATAATGTGCAACTGGGCATTTCTATACATGACCCTAAGGATGATGGGATGTTAATTGCTTAATTCACTCTGGAACCACACCTGTGTGGAAGCACCTGCTTTCAATATACTTTGTATCCCTCATTTACTCAATTGTTTTCTTTATTCTGGCAGTTACCTGTATGTTGTTCTTAAGTGTGTCCATATCCTTAGTTTACACTAATTGAATCTTTGTTTTGGAGCCTGAAGCACACAACATGATTGAAGGGAATATCTGTCATACCTACACATAGGATAAAAACAGATAGTTAATCAATTGGACATGAACAGACCAGGTCAAGTCAAGGGCATGACACACAATCTGTGCATCTTGTAAAACATCATATCACACTATCATGTATGAGAATGTATAGGATGGTGCACTTTAACGACGTTCACAGTGTATGTGAAATAGCTGTACATATTGTGCCTTTGGAGACAAAATCCAATGTTATGCTTTAACTTTATCAGATGTTCTTCTCTCTCTGGGACGGGACTTTGTAATGCAGCTGACCTGTCTGATCCTGGGTTTCTTTGTTCTGCCTGCTTCCTCTCCCACCCTCTACAAGAAAAACACTTCTTGAGGTGACGGGATTTGGCCCCTTTTCTATTTGGTTATATCTGATTATGTAATTTTCCGATGACGAAGTCACTAAAGGCAGGTATTTTATATGCCCCCTACTGTAAATTCTCAACTCCCTGAATAAAATATGCTTTACTAATTTGTCCCCAGAAATCTTAACAAAATATATTCAGTAATATAACAAACAGAATCGGTTATTGGCACCAGACACAAGACCATGGGCATTGTGGTTTGCAGATTTATAGATGAACTCATATCTTCATCTGAATTTATCAGATGAAGGTTATCAGTTCATCTGATAATGTGAATCAGTTCACATGTTATCAGAGACCAAACCCCTCAGATATGGCAAGGATAGCAGCAGTCCTGTGTGTATTAACACACATAGTAAACTCTCACGTTATCCTATATTGATGTCATTCTCTAAGAATCTGGCATACTGGAGGGTTTTTATTCTCCATATTTTTACTTATTCAATAAATATCTTTACACTCTTATTTTAAATACATATTTTTCCTGACTTTATTGAACAGATAGAAAGAGAAGATGACCATGGGGAACGATAGAGAGGTTGTGTCAAAGGGCAGTAGGCTGGATTCAAACCTATGCTGATACTGTAGAACTGTGCTGGAGGCTACGACATTCCCACTATCCACACTTCTTGAGAGGCAAAAACCTTTCACTAAATATATGAAACTATTTTATATTTTATGGATATTAAGTGTTAAATGAAGACTTTGCCAAATGAAGGCAAACAGCAAAGAACAATCTCTGATGAGACAGCTCATTGCTATTGTAAGTTATATGGAAAAGGGTCTACTTTAATCAACCATGATATTCCTGTTTCTTAGTAATGTGTTCTAACTCTTCTGAATTTTTAGGCAAACTGCTTAGATCCTTGCAGAAAAATACAGAGCTTTTCATATCAAGTTTCTGTGTCCAAGAAACAAGGCCCTTTCATTCCATGAGTGTGTTAAGTGCTGTTTCGCTGTAATGTAAAATGTGTACATTGTTCAATATACAGTGTTTGTATACACACAGTTCTCTGATTATGAAAAAAATAAAACTCCAATGAGTCAAACCTGTCATTAGTCAAACAACAGTCATATGCACCCACAGTACTATGTATAGTCTCTGACTGAACCCCCTTAGATGTGAATGAAGTGATGATATGGTTGAAGAAGGACAATAGGCAGCTAGGACAGTGGACAGTGTCCTCGAGGACAGTGGTACAGTTGTACAGTGTATTCAACAGGAAAACAGGAGACTCAGATCCAACTCATGGACAATTCATGTTTTATTACGAATACATTCTGGTCTTAATAGTTGCTGTTTTGAATTGTATTTTATTTTTTATGTTACCTTTTAATACAATGTGTCCACATTTAATAGATTTGAGATACAAAACCTGGACTTAAAAAATTAGTAAACAGAGGTAGATCATTCATGTGGGTCCCTGCTCTCTCTCTGTTTACAATCTATCCCAGAGGACACCAGGGTCTCTACAATGCTTGACTGCCATATTGGAATAAGGTTAGAGTCAGATAGTTTGATGTCTGTCATCAAAGGACATGGTGAATTGTGGGTAAATGGTTTTCTTTAAAGCAGCATGAATATTAGGGTATTAGGTAGTCTAGTTAGGATCACAAGATTCACCCACTGAGCAGCATCTTCTGTCCTGGGACGCAAGGAGACAGGATATAAATGGGGATTTGCATAAGGAGAGGTACATTCTGGGAAATATTCAGAACATTCAGTAAGGTCAAAGGGCTAGAGAGGCTAGTTTAGGATGAGCTAGTTTCCTCATTGACTCTGCCCTCTATGTCTCTCTCCTGTTCCTCATCCTGAGAAAACTCCCCATCCCCAGCTCCCCAGCCATATCTGGTGGGGTGAAGCTGTCTGTCTCTTCAGACTGAGACAGTAGAAGGTACTCTTCTTCTTCCATCTCTTCTTCTGCTTCTGGATTACTACAGACGTCACAACTAAAACTGAGAGCCTCGGCCTCCATCAGTGGGTCTTCTTCATCACCTACTACTTCCTCTTCCTCTGTCTCATCCACTTGCTCCTCCTCTTCTTCTTCCTCCTCCTCCATCTCCTCTACTTCCTCCTCCTCCTCTTCTTCCTCCTCCTCCTCCTCTTCTTCATCATCTTCCTCCTCTTTCACCTCTTCATACCTATATTCATAGACCGTATCCTGCTTAGGGTAGTGAAACACATCTTTGTGGTCGCTGAATCTGATTTGCTTTTTTACTCTGCTGGGACTACTACCCTTTTCTTCAATTCCTCCTTCAGGAGGTGGGGGCAGACAGAGCTGCTGCTCCTCCTCCTCCTCCGCCTCCTCTTCTTCTACCTCCTCCTCCTCATCCACCACCTCCTCAGCCAGGGCCTCAGCAGTGAGTATCTCTGAGTCAGCAGCAGGCTCCTCCAGGATGGTGATGGGGTCATAATTGCCACTGCGCCTGCCACCGGGCTCCTCATACCGGGGGTAGGTCTCCTCAGGGTAGCCTGGAGAGATACACACAAACATGGAATGACAGGGACACACACTACCAGAGGGGACAATCAGAATATCAACTGTCTCAGACAGTCCAACGTTTTTGCTAACTTACCTTTTCCACTTAACCTCTGTCATAATTCTACAGAAGAAAATAGTAAATAGTACTCAAAGCGTCATGTGAATGTAGTTATTGTCTGTGTGGTGAGTGACAGAGAGGAGCCTGTTGTGTTAACCTACCCTCCCAGTCAGCAGCGTAGGGCACCATCTCAGCCTCCATCTCAGGTGTGGCCCCCTCCATCAGTCGTACCTCCTGCATCACCCGGCTGATCTTACTCAGCTTCCGTAGTAACTTCTCCTCCTGCTTGGATGCTCTTCTAACCTTGCTGCTAGTCCTGCTGCATGCCACCAGAGAGCAGCAGAGAGGAGGGGGGGGAAATGGGCCTCAATACCAATGTGGTTCTTCTCCCATTCATACCACAGTGCTTCCAATCTGATCAATCTTTATCTATAGCCTGGATATTATTCATTTCCACTTTGCTCATGATAACCTTTTATGCCTTCCTGCAACACTTTCACAGATTACAAATGTTAAGTCACAAACACATTTTAATGGAATAGCTAAACACTGCCTCTAGGATGAGCAATATTAAGAAGTTATTGTGCAGAGGTGAAAAATGGGAAGTTAACAGCTGAGATTTGGCCTGAAATGAGATATTTGTCTCTGAAAAGGATTGGAAATCTACTCCAGTATGGGGTGAAAATTAAGAGAACCACTAATTGACTGTTATTGATCTAATATACCCCTTATTAAGCAAGATCAGAGTGAATATTGTTAGTTATCTGTGGCCCCAATCTCTGTATAAAACAGGAGGCTTTTAAATGTACATGCTTTCCTTCAAGTTGCAACAAATCTACAATGAAGTACAATCTTCATGAAGTACAAAATTTACACTTGCATGGTGGGTAAGGTGCGAACCAATAAAGATTGTCATGTTTTAATGGTTGGATCTGCCCAAAAAAACTGAAATGGCACATGAGCAAAGGAATGCCTGAAGGTGGGAAAGTTAATCAAAGAATTTGCCCTTTCATTTTTATGTGGCATCCACATATCCCTGAAATGGAGTCATTTCTTTGGCTCTTCTTTGAACTGAGAAGTAGTGTGTAAATGGAAATATGGGCCGTTTACCTGTCAGGAGTGCTGCTCCTTCTGGAGACGATCCTCTCCATCACCTTCTCTGTCTCCAGCAGCTTCTCTTGAAGCTGGGCCAGCTCATCATCTGCTGGGAGGGAAACATGGCAGTCAGACTGTTTCAAGGGTTGCTTTCCAATGTTGCAGAAAGCCTTGAGATTCAACATTCACTCTGCTCTTTCAGTACTACACGATCAATACTCAGGATTCTTTTGAATCAACTATTGTGACTCAATGTTTCCTAATTTTGGAAGGTGAGAGTGGCATTGACACATAGGACATGTATAGATTTCTATGCTTGTCCCTGTCAAATTGTTCCCACCCCTACCCCCTTGGCATCCATTTGATGAATGGAACTAAACCTCTTAGTGCTGATCCAAAAGACATGCAGTTAATTGGTATTAGACCCTGCTGGGCTGAAAAAACATTACTTATGATTGCTAATCCAGGTCTAACAAAGGCAGGGAACAAAGCTCCCTGCGAATTGGACAGGATCCTAATCTACCTTATCATGGAGTTGCTTAAATTGGAGCTACTGATACATTCTGCAGGAGCCCTGACAAGTGGGATGATCAAAACAATGAAACAAGAAGGAAGTTGATTGAAAATAAGCCCTCAAAGTCATGAAAGAGGTGACTGTTAGAGAGGAACTCATTTGTCAGATGACACATTTCTCCTCGCAGGGTGTGCTATATCCTGCATTAGTCTTTCATCAGGGTGAGTCATCACAGACTATAGGACCTAAATGGTGTGTGTTAGGAAGGTCAGGTGCGTGGGACTCTTTTCAACTGCGCTATGAGATAAAAGGCACATCATATACATAATCGTGTCATTCACAATGGCTTAGGTATTAATGATGTGATGCTGTCTACTTACTCCTCTTCTTCTGCCAAGCTTCAGATGACATTGTAGGAAATCGGCATACCGGTTTAGTACTTTTTCCTTTAGGCCTAGTTGTCATCTGTGAATACAATAATGCAATTACTGGATGCACTGGACTACTAGCCAGTACAGGTATTACATGGATGCTGTTAAAAACTGTAATAAAGCCTACATCTTCTACATTCCTGCCTGCATGTATGATAACACCCCCTCTAAATCGTTTTCCTATCCATTTGACTGAGCCAGTCTAGGGTGGATGGACGTAGTGTAGCTTACCTTGAATATGATGAAGAGGATGTAGAGTAGGATTCCAAATCCATAGATGGGAATGACCTGGCTGATCAGATTGGATTTAGTGGCTCCTCGGATCTGAAGTGTGCCCATGCCTTTGACTTTAGCCAGGACCTCAGGGCTGTGGGGCCCAGAGTCATGAGTCCCCTCCATCCACTGTCCAAGGCCCTCCTCTGGCATCTGTAGGTGATGCATCATGGGAGGATAATACCCAGGACCAACTAGGAATGAGAGCAGAGAGCACTGATCAACACACTGGGAAGAAGCCTGCAGCATTCAATGGTATTCAAGTGGAATATTGCCCAGTATAGATGTTTGATATGAATGACGGGTTAATCAACTTACAGTTTACTGAACACAGCACTGAACACAACACAGCACTGAACACAGCACAGCACAGCACAGCACAGCACAGCACAGCACAGCACAGCACAGCACAGCACAGGCCCCCTCTGACAGATATAACGGGTGAAAGATACAGTATAATATTTATGGAGAGAGATGGTCACAATGAAGAACAGGAAGAAAAAGAAAAAAACCATGACAAATTACAATGACTTTATTTGACTTTATTTGAGTGGTGTAGGAGTTCACAAAACTGGCAAGGGCAATGGGGAGCAGAACATAGCGCAGAGGATAACCTCCTAGACTAAATAGATGCATACAACCTGATGATGATGACAATATTGTAGGTTATAACTTACAGTGGTAGGCTATTGGTAAAAAGTAAGACTTATATGAAATGCAGTATTCGATATTTAAATGCAGTTATGTATTATACATTATCTAGCTTTGCTGGCAGGTTTGTAGATGGCTAGAACGATATGTAAAATATGGAATTATCTTCCAAGCATCAAAGCCGAGCTGCACATCAACAACAGAACGGATCAGTGATAAGCTGCCTTACCCTCGGGCTGCCCTACATCCTTCTTCCCTCTCGGTAAAAGCATTTTGGGAAGGAATAACGAAACACAGAGGACAGAGCAGGAAATCAGAGTAACCTTCTGCATAGTTGTCATCGACATTTTTTCACAGATAAACTGTACCAGAGATATTAGAGAAAGTAGGGTAAGGAGTATCTCTGGCTGTACATCAAGCCTCTGGTCGTCACTAGTTACCACAACCACAAAGTCATAATTATGGCTAAACCCCGCCCATTTCTACAATGTATCTTCTTCAAATCTGATTTTAAACCAAACCTTAACCACACTGCTAACCTTATGCCAACCCTAACCTGAAATGTAGACCTAAAAGCGAATTTTTACGACATAATCCATTTGGACTTTGTGGCTGTTGTAACTAGTGGACACCTCAAACCTCCAGCATCCTTCCTGATTTTACAGCTTGACGGAAGTGACCTGTTTTGTTTTGGCTTTGTGATTGGTGTATTTTGATGCAGTTTGCAGTGGTCATGGCTAGAAGGGATCCAGGTTTTGTCAAATTAACCTCAGCTGTTACTATTCGTAGCAGGTCAGGAGGATTTACGCAGCAGGTTAGGAGAATTAGGTTAGATTAGGAAAAAGGTTAGGGTTAACTAAAATGCAAATAATATAGCATGGCAATTGCAACGCCAGGGTTGTGGGATCGTTTCCCACAGGGGGCCAGTATGAAAATGTATGCACTCATTAACTGTAAATTGCTCTGGATAAGAGCGTCTGCTAAATGACTAAAATGTAAATGTAATGCCTGCTTGCATTCTCATCCACGAGAGGCATCATCCGCGGTCTAACAAAGTAGGCCCTACCGTGTAATTCTAAAGATATCCATCAGATGGCAGTACAGGTTTAGCTATTGGAAAGGAACACTGCCACTACCTTGCTCTACAACCAAGGTGCGTCACGAATTGAGGAGCAAATGCAATTGGTCAGATTTCTGCAACATTTACCAATCACATCATGTTTTGATTTGTATTCGCATAGTGATTGGTCCATGAAGCCACAGGAGGCCATTTGAAATGTATCCTTCATTTTCCTTGTCTGTAATCTAATTCTAATGTAGGCTGATCAATGTGTTAGGCAGTGGAGGCTGGTGGGAGGAGCTATAGGAGGACAGGCTCATGGTAACGGCTGGAATGGAATTAAAAGGAACGGAGTCAAACGTGGTTTCCATATGTTTGAGACCATTCCATTCATTACAATGAGCCTGTCCTCCTATAGCTCCTCCCAGCAGCCTCCACTGGTGTTAGGCTACCTGTTGTCCCTATGCCTGCAGTAAATTATCATGTTTTTACGCTCAATCAGGTAACGCAATTCTATTCCTTGGCCCTTTAGTGTAATACTTTTTGAATTACTTCAGTATGATAAAACAACCTGTAGGTCGAAACTTTTGCAGTTTTGAAAGCAGCCCTTGCCCATCTCAGGTGGGTCCATGCTATCTGGATTCCTTGGGACGTTCCTACCCCATTGAAGTTTACATTTTAAATGGTTAGGGTAGGGACGGCCCAAAGACCCAGATAGCATGGACCGTCTCAGCAGTTGGCAATTGTAATCAAGGACTGGGTCAGTTACCTTGAGTATAAAGATGGCGGTTTCTGTTAGATCTGTAAATTCCATTTACCATGGCATAGGTGGTACAGGGAGGATGGTCGAGCGGCCTATTATATTCCGAATTAAGAGCAGTAGGCCAGATTGTAACTATTTATGACAAGTCACCCAACAAAATACTTACCCTACTCTAAACTTTACAGATATGGTTCCATATGTTTGATATGTTACATGGCCTACAGTATCAGTGCTTCAGGAATATTGACAAAGGTCTCCTTGAAACAATGTCAGTCTAGTCTCATTACCAAAGTTGGCCTACAGTAATTGTGTTCATTGTGCAATTATAATTGCCCCAGGATGTTTTATTTTATGTGATAGTTTTGTAGCCTGCGTAGGCTAGCAGACTAAACTCCAAACGTAGCCTAGGCTAGTCTACAATAGGCCTTGGTTAGGGCCCACTCACTTTGTTTTATGAGTGTGAATGTATAGTTTAGCCACATGAGGTCTGTTCATAGATTTATTAAAGCAATTACATTTTCCCGGAAAGGTGACATTTTTAGAAGGCATGCAAAGAAAGAAAACAATGTGGCTGTTGCAGTAATATCATTCTGAAGGTTGCCACCCTGTCTCTCACAGCATTCTGTCACTGCTCCCAGGCAGGCCACATCAAAATACCTCCTCCAATGTGGTTTGGTAATCCTTGAGCTTCACGCTTAGATTATAAACATAAAACACTCAGATCAAGTCCAAGTTAGTGTGAACTGCATGGCCAGCATGGAGTCAATGTACAGGAGCTCTCACAGGCATCTTTTGCTTACCTATATTCAAGATATTATAATTTTACAATGTGGCGTTAAACTCAAACCTTTATAGGTCTTATAGGTCTTACCAATATTTGTGTTGAAATGAAATTCTGTGAAAACTGGCACCATTGTACATTATTGGCCATGCACCCACAATAATCTTTTAATCCTGGGAAACAAATATGCATTTGTTTACCCTCTCTTGGAGGAATGGATTATGTGTAGATTATCAGTGCCAACCAGCATATGATTTGAACAGAGAGTACAGATGTTTAATATGGCAGATAGCGAGCAATATGCTGTGAGTTTTTGCCACCACACACTTACTTCAAAGTACTGTGGATGTGCCATAGCATTTAATAATATGTGGGTATTAGGGATTTCGATTATTGTGATTCTTGGCCTTAAATTGTGGGTACTTTGAAGAAAATAGTTTAATTTTACCACTGTCACCCCCCCCCCCCCCCCTCCCTCCCCCATTTCACTTTTATTTTCCTATTATTCTAGTCGACTCAACTGTGAATTGGCTTAAAATGTATTTCCATGTTCCCCATAATTGCAGTATTGTTAAAATAAGACTTTGATGGTTCTCATGGAAACCCATAAGTACACATCACGCTGTGCAATTACTCAAAAAATAAAACCTGCTAATGTCAGAGTGGTGAAAATATCACAGTGTACTCTCATTTCCAAAATCCAACTGGGAAGTATTACATTTTGAATTCGACCACATGCATGCTCACAGACACATGGAAAAGCCATTATGAGGAATTAAATACTAAGGTCTGTGGGTACATTTTGGACAGTGCCTTCGGTAATTTGCTTCTAGTTTGGACGATGCCATGCAGGAGGTATGTGTGAGAGTATGGCCAATTCACACTGCAGTGAGGCACATTGGTAATACTAGGCACTCTGCCTTTATCTGTTTACTGCGCCTCTCTTATCAAGTCTTTAATTACTTAATTATTCTTCATTAGGCTCAATTAAAATACAATAGACTCGCTGCAGCAAAAGTCAGGCAATTTCTGCTCCCTCTCAGCAGTGTACAAAGCACAACAGAGGTAGGCTACCGTGCATGCCCTTCTATATGTACTTGGAAAAATAGTTTTTTTTTCAAATTCCTTAGATGAAAGTCCTGGGTTCTCTCTTATTGTTATGCTAACAGCAAAATGTAACACTGACTCTTGTGAAATGTTCATGCTCCTCTATGTCTTGTGAGCAATAGATTCACATACATGGCAATCAACACACCTTCACCAAACAAAATTGCTTTCAGAAATGGAAATTGTTTTCTTTCTCTATATTCATGCAAGTGATTTGTTGTGCAATGTCACCTTACTCAGTGGTAGTGTGTAGCCGGCCCAGGTTTACATCAAGTTTTTTTCCCCTCCCCTTCTCTCTGCCTCTGTCTAAATCAGTCAATTTATTTCCAAATTGCAAGCTGAGTGTAGGAGCAAGGGCTTTTTCAGTGGTTGCGAAATATTAAATCAATGCACCCCTATATATGGAGAAGGTTTAATTTTTTATTTGATATTGATGGGGATGAACCTGGCTTTGAGTGTCATGAAGGACATACTGTTTCTAATCCCAGGCCTTTATATTCATAGAACAAAGACAGTTGTGAAAAGTGAATGAGGTGGATTAATGGAGTCGAAGGAGGATGCTGTGCTGTACAGCTAGGACAGTCCTTGAGTGGCTTTACTGCTGCTGTTGTCAGACTTTTATTTATTAGCATCACAAGAAGGACAGTTGCCCCAAGGATTTGAATAATCCACTGGTAACAAATGACCATGGGATCAAATTTAAATGTGTGCTACCTTTATGATTATCCCCACCCAAATCATAAACAGAAGTAATTTATTTTAGTTAACCTTTATTTTAACAGGGAGTTCTCTTTCACAGATGATCCCTGTATACACATCAATACACATCAAATATTGGTGGGCACATAGAGATAGAACAACTGTTCTACATAGAGATAGAACAACTGTTCTACATAGAGATAGAACAACTGTTCTATTATCTATGGAGGGCATTAGTGGCCATTGCCAGCTATGACAGCAAGTGTGGTGATGATGATAATGAAGTAGGTCTATTGTGCTGTTTCAGAGGTTGCATACAGTGCATTCGGAAAGTATTCAGACCCCTTGACTTCTTCCACATTTTGTTACGTTACAGCCTTATTTTAAAATTGATTAAATAAAAAAATGTCCTCATCAATCTACACACAATACCTCATAATGACGAAGCAAAAACAGGTTTTTAGAAATGTTTGCAAATTTATAAAAAACAGAAAAACCTTATTATCATAAATATTCAGACCCTTTGCTATATAACTCGAAATTGAGCTCAGGTGCATCCTGTTTCCATTGATCATCCTTGAAATGTTTTTACAACTTGATTGGATGTGGTAAATTCAAGTGATTAGACATGATTCGGAAAGGCACACACCTGTCTATTTAAGGTCCCACATTTGACAGTGCATGCCAGAGCAAAAACCAAGCCATGAGGTTGAAGGAATTGTCCGTAGAGCTCCGAGACAGGATTGTGTCAAGGCACAGATCTGGGGAAGGGTAGAAAAAAATGTCTGCAGCATTGAAGGACCCCAAGAACACAGCGGCCACCATCATTCTTAAATGGAAGAAGTTTGGAACCACCAAGACTCTTCCTAGAGCTGGCCGCCTGACCAAACTGAGCAATCGGGGGAGAAGGGCCTTGGTCAGGGAGGTGACCAAGAACCCGATGGTCACTCTGACAGAGCTCCAGAGTTCCTCTGTGGAGATGGAAGAACCTTCCAGAAGGACAACCATCTCTGCAGCACTCCACCAATCAGGCCTTTATGGTGGAGTGGCCAGACGGAAGCCACTCCTCAGTAAAAGGCACATGACAGCCCGCTTGGAGTTTGCCAAAAGGCACCTAAAGGACTCTCAGACCATGAGAAACAAGATTCTTTGGTCTGAAGAAACCAAGATTGAACTCTTTGGCCTGAATGCCAAGCGGCACGTCTGGAGGAAACCTGGCACCATCCCTACGGTGAAGCGTGGTGGTGGCAGCATCATGCTGTGGGGATGTTTTTCAGTGTCAGGGACTGGGAGACTAGTCAGGATCGAGGGAAAGATGAATGGAGCAAAGTACAGAGAGATCCTTGATGAAAACCTGCTCCAGAGCGCTCAGGACCTCAGACTGGGAAGAAGGTTCACCTTCCACCAGGACAACGACCCTAAGCACACAGCCAAGGCAATGCAGGAGTGGCTTTGGAACAAGTCTCTGAATGTCCTTGAGTGGCCCAGCCAGAGCCCGGACTTGAACCCGATCGAACATCTCTGGAGAGACCTGAAAATAGCTGTGCAGCGACGCTCCCCATCCAACCTGACCGAGCTTGAGAGGATCTGCAGAGAAGAATGGGAGAAACTCCCCAAATACAGGTGTGCCAAGCTTGTCGCGTCATACCCAAGAAGACTCAAGGCTGTAATCGCTGCCAAAGGTGCTTCAACAAAGTACTGAGTAAAGGGTCTGAATACTTATGTAAATGTCATATTTCAGTTTTTTTTTCATTTTTTATGAATTTGCAAACATTTCTAAAAACCTGTTATGGGGTATTGTGTGTAGATCGATGAGGGGAAAAAAACAACAATTTAATACATTTTAGAATAAGGCTGTAACGTAACAAAATGTGGAAAAAGTCAAGGGGTCTGAAAACTTTCCGAATGCACTGTATGTGTCTGCTGATTAGCTTTCAAGAGTTGTTTACACTGTAATCTGACCTGCAGCATAGTTGTACAAGTGGTGAGACCCAACTCACTGGATGAGAGCCTACTATACATAATCTCCATCTAGACTTTAACTACAAAGACAAGGGCAAGGCTAGCTTCTTATTCATCCACACATTCAGATATACGTTATTATTTGGAAAGAAAACAGGTCAGCAACAAAAAACTAATCAACATATCACAATTGTAACATCTGCTGTGACAAAAACAGTAATTTAAGCTTTTTGCATTTCCATGAATGAAATCCTGTAGCTCAGTTGGTAGAGCATGGAGCTTGCAACGCCAGGGTTGTGGGTTCGATTCCCACGGGGGGCCAGTATGAAAAATGTATGCACTCACTTAACTGTAAGTCGCTCTGGATAAGAGCGTCTGCTAAATGACTAAAACAAGCCATGTTTTATTCTGTTCTGTTTGTTTCACAGAGAGGGAGAGAGAGAGAGGATAATTACACCTGCCTATCATTTTAAAGGTAAGCCATGGCTGATCGTCTTTTCACAGAGGGAATGAACAATTGATTAGCTTTGTTTGACATATAGAGTTACTCAGCTGTGAACTGCATCTGTGTCTTCCCCTTTGATTGTGTTAGCCCTGTGCTGGGCACCAGAGGGGCGCGCCACCAGGGTGGAGCCGCCGCTGAAGTTCACCTGATACAACTTTGATCTGCGCCAGCGGGGGTGGAGATGATTTTATTTAAGGTGTCTCAGCGTCTCCGTGGCATTGCGCTGTGTGAGGTACACAGTGAAATCGCATGTTTATTTGCGCTATGCTGGATGTGTGCCCTTTCTCGCAAGTGCACACACACACACAAACACACACACACACACTAAACACACACACACTAAATACAAACACACAGATCATTGAACCCCCCCCCCCCCTTGGTTCTGCTCCATCAGGGTTTTACCCACAGCTGCAGTGTTGTAAGGCTGCAGCTCAGTGTGCCTACCCTTTGGCTGGAGAAACATGCCTGCAGTTACCTCTATCAGTACTGGAGGGCCTCAGGGCTAATGCAGCACAGGTAATATACAGTCTCTGTCTATATGTTCACTCATCTTGTCTATCTGTCTGATTCCAGGATTCCCTCTGCCATGTTGGCTGATACACCACCACTTCGCTGATCCTCAACACTGGGGCCCCACAAGAGTGCGTGCTCATCCCACTCCTGTACTCCCTGTTCACCCATGACTGCATGGCCAAGCACTCCTCCAACTCAATCATCAAGTTTGCAGAAAACACAACAGTAGTAGGCTTGATTACCAACAATGACGAGACAGCCTTTCAGGGAGGAGGTGAGGGCTCTGGGAGTGTGGTGCCAGGAAAATAACCTTTCACTCAACATCAACAAAACAAAGGAGATGATCGTGGACTTCAGGAAACAGCAGAGGATGCACCCCCCTATCCACATCAACGGGACCGCAGTGGAGAAGGTGGAAATCTTTAAGTTCTTTGGCGTACACATCACTGACAAACTGAAATGGTCCACCCACACAGACTGTGGTGAAGAAGGCGCAACAGCCTCTTCAACCTCAGGAGGCTGAATACATTTGGCTTGACACCTAAAACCCTCACAAACTTTTACAGATGCACAATTGAGAGCATCCTGTTGGGCTGTATCACTGCCTGGTACGGCAACTGCACCACCCGCAACCGCAGGGCTCTCCAGAGGGTGGTGCGGTCTGCCCAACACATTACCGGGGGAAAACTACCCGCCCTCCAGGACACCTACAGCACCCGATGTCACAGGAAGGCCAAAAAGATCATCAAGGACATCAACCACATGAGCCACTGCCTGTTCACCCCACTGTTATCCAGAAGGCGAGGTCAGTACAGGTGCATCACAGATGGGACAGAGAGACTGAAAAACAGCTTATATCTCAAGGCCATCAGACTGTTAAATAGCCATCACCAGCACATTAGAGGCTGCTGCCGATAGACATAGACTAGAAATCACTGGCCACTTTAAGAATGGAACACTAGTCACTTTAATAATGTTTACATATCTTGCATTACTCATCTCATATGTATATACTGTATTATATAATATTCTACTGTATCTTAGTCCATGCCGCTCTGTCATTGCTCGTCCATATGTGTATATATTCTTAATTCCATTCCTTACTTAGATTGTGTGTATTGGGTATATGTTGTGAAATTGTTAGATATTACTTGTTAGATATTACTGCACTGTCGGAGCTAGAAGCACAAGCATTTCGCTACACCCGCAATAACATCTGCTAAACACGTGTATGTGACAAATAACATTTGATTTGATTTGTTGGTGAAATGGTGAATCACAGAGTGCTGAAGCTGTGCAGCTGCTGGGATAGGAGCCTGCTGGACATAATGAGGAGAGGAGAGTCTTTGTTATGGATGACCACAGACTGTACTCATTTATCACCTTATATACTGTTATACTATATGTGGCCTGAAAGCATCTCAACCAGCTGAAATAGGCCGACTCAAAGGAATACAGTGTCTCAAAGCTTAGACTTTCTGTTATACAGTAGGCTGGTGTAATGTACTGTAGCTCTGCTGGTCATTTTCTGTTGTGAATGTTTGTGATGCCACTTGGTAAATGATATGCATTCTGTGCTGTCACATTAATGAAGAAGACGATGTTGATGCCATTTACATTAAAAGGCTTTCTGTCTGGCATCAACATAGAAACTAAAACAAAGCATAAGAGACAACAGACATTCTCTCTGGTAATTACATGAATCACATACTGTATATTCAGCTATGTTTATGATTGGGATTACTAAAGCATCTTTCAGTTGGAGCTTAAAGAACTCATAATGTTTAATTTCCAGTCAACAGTATGCTAGTTTTGTCTTATCAGTATTGAAATAGGGCAAATCGGCTGAATAGTATGTTGGGTACATTGATATACAGTATTGTATGTGTAATCAAACACGTTGAGTGTTTGTGTTAGTCTCAGATAAGATACCACTGTTGAAATATGACAAACAGGTCCATACATTACAGAGCATGTTTTATTGTTTCCTAATAGATGTTTTAATCTATTTTTATCAGACAATACAGAGCATTTAAACCACTACAAGGACCTGCAGAATGGGAGCCGGCATTTTGGTGAGTGTTCCAGTTCCTCCTATTTTTTAACCACTCTCTCTCTCCCTGACCGTGGGTTCAAAAGTTTACAAGGTCTGTAGTGTCTGCATGGCAAGCATTTTACAACAGAAAATTAGGAAACAGTTCATCGCACTTCTGCTTCATCTGAGCACTCCATTTAAAGTAGTCGCTAGGCGGATAAACAGCAGAATGTCTCTCCCCTGTGTGTGCATGGCACCTTGAATGCCCTTAACCACTACTAATAGGAGATAATGATTAGTGCTCTGCGAAAAACAGAGGTTATTTTTGAATTATTAACAAGTTAACTTTGTAGTGGAGGCACTTTATCCCTGAGGACAAACACCCCAAATGTTTGCAAAATATAATTAAGCCGAGGCATCTTTAAATGTCATTGCAGCCTGTGCCATGTTTCAAATTGTTCTGCATCAACAGAATTTAACGAGATGGCTAAGGAATCCATTTCCTGCAAGCATGTGATAAGCTACACATACAGTGGAACACTTTCATTGATTGCCAAAATAAAGCATTTTGTATGCAAATGGGGGAATGGAGTGGCTAAGCTTATTCAGCCTCATGGACACCAAATAATGGCCTTTACAATTAATACTTTCGCATGCTATCCATTGAAAATGTCATCTCCTGTTTAATGGCTCTAAAACATAATTTACACATGCCCAAAAAAGAGGGAAAAAATGTGTTGTGTTCCTATGGATTAATATGAAAGCCAACAAACAAATAAAAAGCTGAAGCTCCCTCAATCCCCCCTCGTATATTGGTCCCTTTCCCGTTGTCTCATGCTCCTGCACATTTTGGATTAACTGATAATCTTTGAACATGAAGGAAGGTCTTGTCACCCCCAGGGGGTGGGGTGTTGAGGGGGAAGCGCTGCAGGATTGGAGCCTAGCGCTGCATTGTCTCTATGTAATGTACTTGTCTTGGACTTGTAAACATGCTTCTTTTTGTTGTGGTGATACAGCCTACATCCCTTCCCTGCTTCAGGTGTTTTGTTTAATGAGACTCACAGGTCTGTACAGATAAAGGCCATGCAGGAGTTCTTTCTCACAGGCAGTGCAAAGTAACGAAAATACTTGTCAAGATGACTCAATAAAGCAGTCCAATGGAAGCCCTTTAGCAGCTGGTTGATGGCTGTGTAGTAGTAGCCGACACACCACTTGTCTTCCATTAGTAAATATCAGTGGGGCTCGCTGTTGAACTGCCTGGCCCCATCACTCTGCCAGTTGCGTCATGAACGGAGGCTCTTCTAAATGACCACTAAGACCTGTCTCTTGAACAACCTGAACTCTGTGTGAGAGTACATTTGAATGGATGTAGCAGGCTTTTATCTCTGGGCTTGGCCCGTGTCTGATGCACTCCCCCAATCCAAAGCCTCTCCTCTGTTCTGCTCTGTTGTTCAGCCCTCTCTCTGTACAAACATGGTTCTGACGTTTAGAGGTTATATATCCACCGAGCAGGGCTGTGACCAGTCTAATGTCAGGTATGCAGATGAGAAGGCAGCATTTGATTCATATCTGTGATTAGAACTGGGACATATATTGAACCTATGATGTGAAAGGAAAGCACTTAACCTCTCATGAACAACAGAGGAGGTGCTGGGTTGTAGTTAGGTCAATGGAGCAGTAGTGTAGCTTTATATTAGGCTGTGCAGAGGAAGTGCAGTTCATCTTAGCATTGAATATGGTGTGAGGCAAAAGCTAAACTGAAGGTAAAGTAATGTTTCTCACAGGCCACATAACGGTTGCATTTAGCTTGTTTTGTCTCCCTTTAAGCCCTGAGACCTGTGTGTAGTTCAGTCAGCTTCCTGGTCACGTGTCTATGGATCCATACTCCATTCTTCTGGAGAGTGAATATGACATGTATGGTATGTTGAGTGTGGTATTTGATGGGGAGTGAAAGGGGTTTGACAGGCTGATTTTGTGTATAATCATGTTTGGTAGGTTTACTAGTGAGGATGACATTAAGGTGTCCACTAGGGAGGATCTACAGGAGTGACAACCGTAACAGCTAGCAGTAGATGATCCATGAAACCACTACCATTTGACAGTCATTTCATGCAGGTCTTTTCACCATTCTCCATCCCACTCCTTAGAAACTTGGCTGGGACTGACTGTGAAAGTATGGACAGTTAAGCTATTCATGTCAACGTATAATAATATAATATGCCATTTAGCAGACGCTTTTATCCAAAGCGACTTACAGTCATGTGCGCATACATTTTTACGTATGGGTGGTCCCGGGGATCGAACCCACTACCCTGGCGTTACAAGTGCCATGCTCTACCATTTGAGCTACAGAGGACCGTATGAATAATGGGCTTTCCTATCTTTTCACACTCAGTTCCAGGAGACCTTCAACAGAGCATCCTTTAACCTCCATATTCAATATGTGTATTGGTACATTATCACAGAGCAGAGGTCGATTTATGCTTTCAAAAGCCATGCTTTCAGCTCTGTAAGCTCAATTTCTATGGATTCTGTAACGTCCGGTTGGACAAGACCAGGAGATGAAGCTATGACTATCATGACTAACTTTCTTCTGTCAAGGTAATGTTTCATGGTCATTGGTATCAAGGGAATGTTTTCTACTTTGTATTTATCGGTTTCATTGAGGTCACCACAGGCAGGGTATAATACAATATCTCAAGGTAGGCCCCCCCCCCACCACTCTAGTGTAGCCTATAGCTTGTTCTCTGTAACACCTTATCCAATATCGCCCTTCTTCCATTTTGCACTTTCGTCCTTCTCCACCTCAACCTGGCGTTCTCGGGATACGAACCCTGTGTCGCGTCGAGTCAAGGGCAGCAGCAAAAGTGTTGACAGCAGCGTTTGAGGTAAATGAGAGAGCTGAGCCCCTACACAGCAGTGGGGATGCTGGGGAAGGGAGGAGAGGCTGGTGAGAGGGACCGTGATGATAGAACTGACCTTCTGATCGGGAGCGTCCACAGGGCCTGGAGAGAGAATCCCCTCTCTGCTGCCCAGGCTGGAATTTTGTGCTTGAGAAGTGTTTAACTTTCTCAAATCCCAATTGCATTCAGCAGGGGGGTCCTCTTTCTCTTTACCCACAGGTTTAGTGGCTGCCCTTGTGCCCGCCGTCTGGGCCTGAGGTGGGGGTGTGGGAGGATCGATAGCATGGCAGCTCCACTGTCAGACAGAGGTGAAGTTAAGCCAGGGAGAGAGATAGAAAAGGCTCCTAAAGATATCTGAGTAGGTATTATCTATGACACCTAGGCTCTCAAGCTTTCAACCATTAAACACATGATCTGGGATAACCTCTGGTTGTCGAGATCCATAGGCCTGCTGTAGCACATTCAGCAAATTCAGTATTGTGGTCTGTTGACTTCCACAGCTTCAAAGGCAATTGCTTTGTATTCCAATGTTAGATATTTGTTGAGAGGCTCTATCATTGGTCTCCTATGCCAATGTTGATTCCTCATGTTGTTTTTGTACTGTTTCATATCATTCTGTTTTAAGTTGCCTGGGCAAGACTGTGAAGGGAAATGTCCTGTAAGTCCCCCATGGCCAGCCCCACAGTCAGACATATTTCAAGTCCTGATGAACCTAAAGCAACATTTTTACCACCAACTAAAAAGATAATGCGATTTGAAATAATCTCCCTGTGCTCTCAGAATGGTGTCAGTAAACAAATATGTTTAGAACAAACGTGGCAGCTTTTATCTCAGCAAAAATCCATAAAGTCTTTACCTCAAGCAGAGAAAGAAACACATTCAATGCGTTTTTATGTTGCGCCTTATTTTTCAGCTAGGCAAGACCCTGCATGGGATTGGAGAGGATGCCTTTCAAAAGGTTGACATTTAACAGTTGTAGACGTAGTGATGGATACAGGAGATGGAATAAGCTAATGGAAAATGACACCGTCATGGTTCATATTTTGAATCAAGCTATGTTAATCCACAGTGTTGTGGAAAATATTGATAAAAATGAAATACTGAGCAAGCAACACCATTTCCCCTTTAACTGTCAGTAAAATTAGATTGCTTGAGCTGATTTTATTCCTCTGAAAATTAGAGATCCTGAAAATCCTCAGTGGCCTGTTTTCCTCTCTGTGAGAGAGATATCCTACCAAAAGCTATGTACTGTATATATCATGGCTTCAATAACGTCCCCACAGTGACAACCTGGCTTTTAATCTGTATGTCTGCATTAATTATGAGTCCTCTGTAGCTCAGCTGGTAGAGCACGGCGCTTGTAACGCCAAGGTAGTGGGTTCGATCCCCGGGACCACCCATACACAACAAAAAAAAAAATTATGCACGCATGACTGTAAGTTGCTTTGGATAAAAGCGTCTGCTAAATGGCATATTATTATACTTGGCTTTACCATAGTCTTTGACCTTACCATTTCCTAGCCAAGTGTGTATCCATGAGTGATTTGGTCTCAATCTGCTCTCTGATGAGACGCTGGCTGAAGCCATATGCCAGTGAAAATGGCTTGAAGTAATCTGAATCTTTGAGGAGCTTAATAAGTGAGAGCAAAGCCAGGGTCCCGGCAAGTTCACAGCTTGATCAAAGACTGGTTACCCGCCTCCAGTTTTTGGTGACGTGACTGAAGATTCCATGATTGAGCCCCTTTTTTTTAAGTTGGAGATAGGATCATAAAGATACATTTTCTTGCTCTGGCATGGAGGATCTCTCCTCTTTTTACTCAATAAGCAAGGAGTATCAATAAAGAAATGGTTATATAAGATACACTGATGAAATATACACAGGCTGCACTGCAGGGACTTCTGGGGGAGCTGGCTTTCATGTAAGAGCAATGATGTGTAGTAGGCCACTGTATGGATATAGGAATAGGATGCCATACCTGGGAAAGAGCCAATGTAGTAAAGCACATGTGTTTGTTAGGCTACAGAACGTTATACCCTGTGAAAGTAACCGTCTCTTCCACTTTACTTCCATACAGTGGGGAAAAAAGTATTTAGTCAGCCACCAATTGTGCAAGTTCTCCCACTTAAAAAGATGAGAGAGGCCTGTAATTTTCATCATAGGTACACGTCAACTATGACAGACAAAATGAGAAAAAATATTCCAGAAAATCACATTGTAGGATTTTTAATTTATTTATTTGCAAATTATGGTGGAAAATAAGTATTTGGTCAATAACAAAAGTTTCTCAATACTTTGTTATATACCCTTTGTTGGCAATGACACAGGTCAAATGTTTTCTGTAAGTCTTCACAAGGTTTTCACACACTGTTGCTGGTATTTTGGCCCATTCCTCCATGCAGATCTCCTCTAGAGCAGTGATGTTTTGGGGCTGTCGCTGGGCAACACGGACTTTCAACTCCCTCCAAAGATTTTCTGTGGGGTTGAGATCTGGAGACTGGCTAGGCCACTCCAGGACCTTGAAATGCTTCTTACGAAGCCACTCCTTCGTTGCCCGGGCGGTGTGTTTGGGATCATTGTCATGCTGAAAGACCCAGCCACGTTTCATCTTCAATGCCCTTGCTGATGGAAGGAGGTTTTCACTCAAAATCTCACGATACATGGCCCCATTCATTCTTTCCTTTACACGGATCAGTCGTCCTGGTCCCTTTGCAGAAAAACAGCCCCAAAGCATGATGTTTCCACCCCCATGCTTCACAGTAGGTATGGTGTTCTTTGGATGCAACTCAGCATTCTTTGTCCTCCAAACACGACGAGTTGAGTTTTTACCAAAGAGTTCTATTTTGGTTTCATCTGACCATATGACATTCTCCCGATCCCCTTCTGGATCATCCAAATGCACTCTAGCAAACTTCAGACGGGCCTGGACATGTACTGGCTTAAGCAGGGGGACACGTCTGGCACTGCAGGATTTGAGTCCCTGGCGGCGTAGTGTGTTACTGATGGTAGGCTTTGTTACTTTGGTCCCAGCTGATTTCTTCAAACCAAGCTGCTTACCTATTGCAGATTCAGTCTTCCCAGCCTGGTCAGGTCTACAATTTTGTTTCTGGTGTCCTTTGACAGCTCTTTGGTCTTGGCCATAGTGGAGTTTGGAGTGTGACTGTTTGAGGTTGTGGACAGGTGTCTTTTATACTGATAACAAGTTCAAACAGGTGCCATTAATACAGGTAACGAGTGGAGGACAGAGGAGCCTCTTAAAGAAGAAGTTACAGGTCTGTGAGAGCCAGAAATCTTGCTTGTTTGTAGGTGACCAAATACTTATTTTCCACCATAATTTGCAAATAAATTCATTAAAAATCCTACAATGTGATTTTCTGGATTAGTTTTTTCTCAATTTGTCTGTCATAGTTGACGTGTACCTATGATGAAAATTACAGGCCTCTCTCATCTTTTTAAGTGGGAGAACTTGCACAATTGGTGGCTGACTAAATACTTTTTTCCCCACTGTATCATGTCCCTTAATCTTTTGAATGGGCTTGACGATTATATCATAGAATTCATGAAAACACAGATATATATATATTTATAATTACATTTGTGTTTATGGATTAACTTACTTCTGCCTGATGCCTTTTATAATGTTTTTGCACTGAAGACCATTCAAAAAGCCTACGAAACTACAAGGCTACTTGCTGGATAAGGACACATCGATAATGACACATTTATCATAGTCTGCTGCTGGAAAAACGTATGTGTTATGGCTTTACACCCCCTGCTATATTGTGGATAAAGAGTTACCTGTTTAACAGAACACAGAGGGTGTTCTTTAATGGAAGCCTCTCCAACATAATCCAGGTAGAATCCGGAATTCCCCAGGGCAGCTGTCTAGGCCCCTTACCTTTTTCAATATTTACTAATGACATGCCACTGGCTTTGAGTAAAGCCAGTGTGTCTATGTATGCTGATGACTCAACACTATACACGTCAGCTACTACAGCGACTGAAATGACTGCAACACTTAACAAAGAGCTGCAGTTAGTTTCAGAATCGGTGGCAAGGAATACGTTTGTCCTAAATAATTCAAAAACTAAAAGCATCTTTTTTGGGACAAATCATTCACTAAACCCTAAACCACTAAACCCTAAACCTCTTCTAATAAATAATGTAGAAATTGAGGTGACTAAACTGCTTGGAGTAACTCTGGATTGTAAACTGTCATGGTCAAAACATATTGATACAACAGTAGCTAAGATGGGGGTAAGTCTGTCTATAATAAAGCGCTGCTCTACCTTCTTAACAGCACTATCAACAAGGCAGGTCCTACAGGCCCTAGTTTTGTCGCACCTGGACTACTGTTCAGTCGTGTGGTCAGGTGCCACAAAGAGGGACTTAGAAAAATTGCAATGGGCTCAGAACAGGGCAGCACGGCTGGCCCTTAGATGTACACAGAAAGCTAACTTTAATAATATGCATGTCAATCTCTCCTGGCTCAAAGTGGAAGAAAGAATGACTTCATCACTACTTGTATTTGTGAGAGGTATTGACATGTTGAATGCACCGAGCTGTCTGTTTGAACTACTGGCACACCCATGCATACCCCACAAGACATGAAATTGTATAACTGCCTTAATTTTGGTGGACCCCAGGAACTGCTTTGGCAGCAGCTAATGGGGATCGATAATAAATACAAATACATCACTTGCATACCTATTAACTTCACAAGAAAAACAATAGTAGATCATTAAGAGTATTTTGTACAGTAGGTGTAAGCGGCACAGTATGTGTATGAACTGCTGCCCAAACTGAGTCTGAGTCTATCAATTGAATTTCATTGGTGTACTGTATCTATGAGTTCTAAGCAGCTGTAGCCTATGCCTGGTTTGACATCAGTTTGAATATTTGATTTCAAGTGGTATCCCTAAATAAAGCATAGAGAGAAAATAATAATCTTATTTTGGAATGATGTGGAATGTGACAGGCTGAAAAGTGTCCTGTTCGTTTGGCTGTGAATGGTTTGAATAGAAGCTAAAGACCGTTCTGCTCTCTCTGCCTGGACAGCTCCCTTCTCCGCCCCCTGCACTTGTTGAATACAAAAACATTGGTCTCATAGCAGAAGGAAATGGCAGACACTGGGCTGCTGTTTGACGAAATGAAACCCGCTCTCTTCCGGAGTGACCGAGAGTTTAGCCTTGATGCATTTTACACCGGGCCTAGCCCTTCGCTGACAACTTATCTGTGACCTGTGGAGAAAGCAGGAACGACTGCGGTGAAAATCAATCTTCGCCTCTCCTTTCGCCTTGAATACCAGCAGAGCAAACAAACATGCCTAAACAATACGATATATACCACATATCAATTACACTAAACGCCTCAGTATCTATACTTCACTGTTCCAGGCACACACCGGTTACAAGGCACACACGCTGCTGTAAGACGATAATGGCGCTGCATTGTTCCTTGCCATCTGGAGGACTGATAAGGCCTGGCTGTGCATAGTTGATAATATGAACCGGCAGAGGAAAAACTGAGTGTTAAACATTTCTTTGGCCCATGAAAAAGGTTCCATTAAGTCCACTGACCCCAATTGAATATTAATGAGCTAATTAACAGATTTATTGTTCTACGCAATTTCTGGAGGGGCAATTTTTTCAAGTGCTATTATTTTTTCTAATTATTTTCTGCACTTTGTATAATTGAATCTTTGTAGCTGCCAGCATCCTGTGCGTGCCTTGGCAACGAGGAAAAGCATTTGGCATGTTTTTTTTCTCCCTTCCTTTCGACTTTGTAAACATAGAGAAAAACTAAACAATGTTTTCTTCGATGGCAATTTGTTTGTTAATAGGATTTCCCCCCTCCTTCATCAACAGAGCTGAAACCAAAAAAGTATCATTTTAAAGCGTTCCAATACAGTATGCATTTTTAGATTTCAGATTTTATTAGATGTATTTTTTTTTTTTTTTTTGAGAAAGGGTGAGGCATGTTGTGAGGTGTTTGATTACAAAACAGCAATCAACTGGGTTCCAGGTGGCTGCTTTACATGGAGGACTTGACAAAGGTTTAAATGGCCAGTGACAGCTGGGACTGATAGATAGTATAATCAGCTGATGAAGAGGATACACACTGAATGGACAGACCACTGAATAGTGCAGCAAGGCTACTGAGAGAGATGAGGATGTTGTTAAGGTAACCTTGAAAGGACTGAATGCAATTTATAATGGGTTTGATAAATCTATAGGATAAACAGGGGAATGCAGCTTTCAGTTCAGCTTTAGGCTAAGTATTTCTGAATTGTTGTTGTGTTACATGATCACTTGGCTATATAGGCAGGCACAGTGTGACTACAGTGCACATTGTTATATAATACAGTTCCTACACAGGCCTATAATTATTGAATATCATTGCATTAGTAAGCACATTCAAATGAATTGTGCCAACAACTCTCTGTACATACTGTACTGCAGTTTAAAGTGGTATTCTATCTATTCCACAGTATATGATCATTGTATTGGGATATTCATGTGCTGGTGGTGTAAAGACACACTTTGATATATGGTAGCTGGGACAGCCTTGTCGTGTACCTTTACTGCTCACTGTATTGAAGCACAGAGTCATGAACTATTGGGCCCTAAGAGCCCGCCTGCCAATCTAACTGTAGCTCAGTTTTACTCTCGGAAGAAGCCTCTCCACCTTGCCAGTGAAGCAAGCAATGAATAAATTGCATAGGGAATATGTATTTGGGATACTTGCTGTAGTGTACATCATATCTGTGCTGTAGCCTTGACAGGAGCCGAAATATTCCCAAACATCAAGTTCAGAGCCATGCTAGACTAGTCTCCTGGTAATGTCTTTACTTCTCATCAGCCATGCAGTAATCTGAGGCATTTTAGAGAGGGAACTTGTCAATGTGCAGTGCAAACTAAGTCTTTTGAATCGTAAATATGCAAGACTATCTGACTGAGAAGGAAGTCTGTAAGAAAACGGCCAAGTTTAAAATGATTGGAAACAATGCATTCCTGTAGTGTTTTGAGACGGTGTAATGGCCAACTGTCAATTTGGACATGCCACTGAATTTCAATCAGCATGTTTAGGCCAAGGAAATTGGAATTATCCCAGCGCATAGAAGTTCACCTCTGTTTGAAAGCAGTGATTAAAGGGTGGTGGGGGGCATTGCGATAACCTTTTTGATAACTGGAATGTAATTATTACATTTTGCTATCTGCAAGTTTACCTAATTCTATTTATGTCTGAAATCCAATTCCAGCCAAATAAAAGCATACATTTCTTTTGGTTACTTTACCAATATAACTTAGAGTAATGAACTCATTTTGCTGTTGTATGGAAATTTGGTCTCATTACAATAATTTTGCCTGATACACCAGCCAGCCGATATTAAGAGCAAGGCCCTACAGTCATAAACTGTTATTATGCTATACATCACAAAGTGCATTAGGTTCATAAAACCTGTCAACAAAAAGGTTAGAGAGTTTCAGCACGTGGCCCACCAGGTTAATATATTTCCTCCAAAGGGCTGAATAGTAATGCCTCAGCTATATTGCAGCTACAGAGAAACCCATTTTCTGCTAGTTGGGGATTTTCAAGGTTCTGTGTTTTGCCCATTTAGACACACTGCCACACTATCCTTAAATCGACACAGATGCCTTTCCCTTCAAATCAACTATTTTAGTCCGCTGGAGGTTCTATATTGACTGTGGACTCTTTCTGTTTATGGAGTTGAATACTATATTCCGATTTGGTGGGCAATTAGGGAGACCTCATAAGAGAATAGTCTGGCTGTTACTGGATATCTTTTCATAAACATACAGAAACAGAATCAATTACAGGCCCTGCAATGTTCTGTCATTACAAGATGTATATGGTTCACTCAACCTCCTTGGCTTCCTGCAAAACCTTACTGTGATTTGCTTGTTTGGCATGTCTCCAATGGCCTCACTCAACACATGCTGTATAGTCACTGCATGGTACAGTTGTCACATACATTTTGCATAAGGAGTATTAAACAACAACTTCAACCTCAATCATTTCTAGGCTCATTGTTTTAAGTGAATGATGGTGAGATCTGATCTCATACAAACAGATGCCACTCTTCAACAGAAACATAATGCAGAATTATTTTAATTGCTTCATTTTCATGTAGCAAGCTGCTCTCGTCTTGACAGTTTGTTGTATATCTTTAGGGAACGTGCAATGCATCTGCTGTTGACGTGAGATCCCTTGAAGGAAGCGTCAATAGATTCAGCCATATAATTGCCACAGGACTTGCATGGCAGGAAAACGAGTTGTGCTCACACTTACAGTATAAAGAAAGATCCAAAGCAGGAACTCGGCTAGTCAGGTTTTGAGACAAAGCAACAAAGTGCGGTAATTGTTTTGTAAGCTGCATGTTAGCATGAATGTGTGATGCTGAGAGAGCTTCTTCATTTTGCACAGTGCTTTTAGCCATCAAATGTGATTTTGAAATGGCTAGATGCTTTCTTGTGAAGGGGAAATCTTTGATAACAATCAATTACAATACATATATTATTTTGTCTGGGCCCTAATGGCTCCTCTATGGGCACGTTGTGAGGCCTGTCTAGTAAATATACACTATTTTCCTTTTAAACATCTTATAATATGCATGAGGAACACAGAAACACACTATGATGGAGGGGTTGAGCATCAAAGTCCAAATGACAATTCAGCTGAGAGTTTCTCAGTCAGAGAAAGGACAATGGAGCAGTTTGTGGTTTGCCTTCCATTATCCAGATTGAATTACTGTGTTGTACTTTTTAGGCCATCTGTTCTGGTTTAAGTCATATTTCCTAGTATACCATGTTTTGTGTGTGGAGAGAACTTATTTGATGGGGTAGAGGGGAGTTTTTCTAAAAACAAAATGGTGGTATGAGCTGTCGCATCATGTTGTAGTATGGTCTGTATTGGTATGCTGATGGAAGTGGAATGAACAAGCAGTAAGGCATCAAACAGTGGACTGATTTTAGTTGCCTATGTAACTGAGTGGTGTAAGTATTGACCTACTAGACAGAGGCTACTTAAATGCCAACAGTTTCTTTTTTTACAATACGTTGAATAACATTTGAATAAAATCATATAAAAGCATAAGGAAAGCCAGACAGATCAGCATTGCTGTATTCAATACTGAGGTATCTACTTTTAGCTGTACTTGCAACAGTAACAATCGTTGGAATGCTCCAGCTCGTTTGAATGATAAGCATTTGGATTGGCTTGGCAAAAGCAGCAGGCTCGTCCCTCTCATTCCCAGAATCAGAAGGCCACAGAGTTTCTGGCTCATCTGAGGATGGTGATGATAGCAGCTAGAGAGGATAGAGGCTGCTGCCTGTGGAATGCATCAAACATAAATTATACATTTGCAATGTTTTCCACACACTATATTAAATTCCATAATTCTGGGGGACTTTGGCTTGTCCTAAACCAGTTATCTCAGGACTGTAATCTGTAGAAATTGCTGTAGAGATATGGTTCAAACAGGGGCCTTAGTTTAAGAGAACATGGGTTCATATTGGGCCACAGCATTATGAAATTATTATTCAAATGCCATTCTGTATGATTCTGAACTCACTGGGGACAGTTATTGCTTTATTATCATTTGTTTATTATTTTAGATTTTAAATTACAAATGGGAGTTTATATGCATTCACTTGTGTTAGCTTCCTAAACAGTTGATATCTGTATAGTTACAGTAGCTGTATCTGTTTATGTAGGTTTTATGTCTCCATCACTTATGTGTTTATCACCTTTTTTCTTTCACATGAAAAATATAATATTGTAATCTCACTTCTATAGCTAATAAAAATACTAAATAACCCTGTGTTAAGGCTTGTTAAAGTGTTATTCACAACTAAATGGTGTTGAGAATAGTTGCAATATTTCTTATTTCTCAGCTGAAATACTGACACCATTCAGTGCATTTTAGGCCTGTGAG
This sequence comes from Coregonus lavaretus, assembly GCF_964263955.1. Lineage (NCBI taxonomy): Eukaryota > Metazoa > Chordata > Actinopteri > Salmoniformes > Salmonidae > Coregonus > Coregonus lavaretus. The sequence goes on from NC_140024.1 coordinate 19,319,907, forward strand.
AGAGCCTTTAAATGTTAGTGATCCACAGTGGCGGTACTGAGATGGAATAGAGGTGCATGGCTTACAGGGACAAACCGTTTCCCTCTCGGTACAGCGACTCCCCAGTTCAACCTCTCAGCACCCCACCAGCCCCTGCACTGTCACCCAGTCCCACTATTGAATTGAATGGTCCACAGATTACTCAATTATTTCTATATACCAGTCTTCCATGGCAGACTAAAGGCCCATTATTGGAGTGACTGAGACCATAGGAACATATTACATGTGTGACCTTTTAAAGCCTTTCTCCGTGATGGATCTCAGGTGAGAATTTACTGGAATCCATTTTTATCCGAAGGCTGGATGCTTGCTCACTGCGCTGTGCTCGGCCCCGTGTGAAACATTCAATTTATGAAAAAAGACAAGAGAAAGACAGAGCCCCAAGACTGCTGCTGGAGATGGGCAGGATTATAAAGCAGCCCAAATGCCATTGTGTCCTTTCCTCCCAAATTAAAGAGACTTTGAAATTGAGGGCTGGGGGAAGTGCCGGAGTATTGTGGTTAATCAAGGTAGAAATACAAAGAGTGAGCCTGTTCCCCAAAGGTTCACATCAAAAGGTGCATCCCACTTTGTGAGCTATTTAATCAGTTAAAACACAGATGGCAGGCTGCAGCAATTAATTAATCATATAGGAGGCATCCTGTACCTGCTAGCTAAAAGTATGTCAGTGCTACCGAGATCTCATTTAGATTTCATTGTAGCTACCTGCCACCAGAATAATAGCTGAATATGAATAAGTTCAGCCTGTAGAGAGCTGCTGGACATACTGTGTTATAAACTTTGAACTGTAAAGCGTAGGTGTTGTGTGGCTAGGCCTAACTCGTACACCTTGCTACTCTTGACCCTGATCTCTCTTTTGACGAACATATCAAGACTGTTTCAAGGACAGCTTTTTTCCATCTACGTAACATTGCAAAAATCAGAAATTTTCTGTCCAAAAATGATGCAGAAAAATTAATCCATGCATTTGTTACTTCTAGGTTAGACTACTGCAATGCTCTATTTTCCGGCTACCCGGATAAAGCACTAAATAAACTTCAGTTAGTGCTAAATACGGCTGCTAGAATCCTGACTAGAACCAAGAAATTTGATCATATTACTCCAGTGCTAGCTTCCCTACACTGGCTTCCTGTTAAGGCAAGGGCTGATTTCAAGGTTTTACTGTTAACCTATAAAGCGTTACATGGGCTTGCTCCTACCTATCTTTCCGAGTTGGTCCTGCCGTACATACCAATACGTACGCTACGGTCACAAGACGCAGGCCTCCTAATTGTCCCTAGAATTTCTAAGCAAACAGCGGGAGGCAGGGCTTTCTCCTATAGATCTCCATTTTTATGGAACAGTCTGCCTACCCATGTGAGAGACGCAGACTCGGTCTCAACCTTTAAGTCTTTACTGAAGACTTATCTCTTCAGTAGGTCATATGATTGAGTGTAGTCTGGCCCAGGAGTGTGAAGGTGAACGGAAAGGCTCTGGAGCAACGAACAGCCCTTGCTGTCTCTGCCAGGCCGGTTCCCCTCTCCACTGGGGTTCTCTGCCTCTAACCCTGTTGCAGGGGCTGAGTCACTGGCTTGCTGGTGCTCTTTCATGCCGTCCCTGGGAGGGGTGCGTCACTTGAGTGGGTTGAGTTACTGACGTGATCTTCCTGTCTGGGTTGGCGCCCCCCCTTGGTTTGTGCTGTGGTGGAGACCTCTGTGGGCTATACTCGGCCTTGTCTCAGGATTGTAAGTTGGTGGTTGAGGATATCCCTCTAGTGGTGCGGGGGCTGTGCTTTGGCAGAGTGGGTGGGGTTATATCCTTCCTGTTTGGCCCTGTCCGGGGGTTTCTTCGGATGGGGCCACAGTGTCTCCGGACCGCTCCTGTCTCAGCCTCCAGTATTTATGCTGCAGTAGTTTATGTGTCGGGGGGCTGGGGTTAGTTGGTTATACCTGGAGTACTTCTCCTGTCTTATCCAGTGTCCTGTGTGAATTTAAGTATGCTCTCTCTAATTCTCTCGTTCTCTCTTTCTCTCTGAGAACCTGAGCCCTAGGACCATACGTCAGGACTACCGGGCATGATGACACCTTGCTGTCCCCAGTCCGCCTGGCCTTGCTGCTATTCCAGTTTCAACTGTTCTGCCTGCGGTTACGAAACCCCTACCTGTCCCAGACCTGCTGTTTTCAACTCTTAATGATCGGCTATGAAAAGCCAACTGAGAGACCTGAGCCCTAGGACCATACGTCGGGACTACCGGCCGTGGTGACTCCTTGCTGTCCCCCAGTCCGCCTGGCCTTGCTGCTATTCCAGTTTCAACTGTTCTGCCTGCGGTTATGGAACCCCTACCTGTCCCAGACCTGCTGTTTTCAACTCTTAATGATCGGCTATGAAAAGCCAACTGAGATTTATTCCTGATTATTATTTGACCATGCTTGTCACTTATGAACATTTTTGAACATCTTGGCATGGTTCTGTTATAATCTTCACCCGGCACAGCCAGAAGAGGACTGGCCACCCCTCATAGCCTGGTTCCTCTCTAGGTTTCTTCCTAGGTTTTCGCCTTTCTAGGGAGTTTTTCCTAGCCACCGTGCTTCTACACCTGCATTACTAGCTGTTTGGGGTTTTAGGCTGGGTTTCTGTACAGCACTTCGAGATATTAGCTGATGTAAGAAGGGCTATATAAAATAAAATTGATTGATTGATTGATATTCTGGTTGTGCCTAAGTGACAGCCTCCTCACTGTCCTTGTACTCTTTCAACAATGTAACTGATGCCTATTCTGGGGGTATTATGAGTTGGAGATAGTTTTTGGGCGCTTAGTTGTGTACCTGGGGGTATATAAATGGTGAGATGTGCATATTGTGTGCAGGTCTTTTTAGAAATGAAAGGCATATCCACTTCAAAGTGAAATTACTTTATAATTAACTTTTAAGTTTCACTGACGGCAAAAAACATAAATGCAAAGCTGCCTGTCAACATAGTTTGACGTCATGAGTTTGTGAGAGGTTTGTAAGTAACCAAGATCTTTTGAGGGGAGACTAGCTTTGCAAATTAAAGCTACAGCCGTATCAACTCTCAAAAAATGTGCGTTGGAGCTTGTATTGACCTGTTTTCCTCAAGTGCTCTTTGGCAGATAATGCATTGTGCAGGTGGGGGGTAAATCAGCTGCCCCCCTTCAACTCCCCCCAAATATTAACATATTTTTACTTGAGTCATAAAATGAAATGTCTCTTTAAAGATTGTGTTCTTTACCCCCAATCTTCCTTGATGTGAAGGTGGTGATATGTGGCAGCCATGATAGAAATACCAGACTCTCTCAGCCAAAGAGGACGGTGGTGCAATCCGTAGGTCTGTTGCGTGGGTTTGGCTGAGTAGGCAGCATGTGCAGCCCAAGTAATCATCCAACTTTGGAAAGTCTTGTCACCTTGTAAACATCATTACAGTTCCAGGAAAGCTGCATGAAGCATGTTTAAAGGATTATATAGAAGAGGGGAGGGTATGAATGTGGGCAGGTGGGCCGAGCAGGGAGGTGTGATGGTAAACCTTGCAGCTGTGTGTGTGTGTGGGGCCGTAGGGCCCTGGGTCAGAGGCCCCAGCGACTCTTACATGTACCTTTCACCACACTCACTCACTCACTCACTCACTCACTCACTCACTCACTCACTCACTCACTCACTCACTCACTCACTCTGTCACACACAGAGCCAATGCCCCCACACACCAAGCATTCACTCTCTCTCCAGACAATGTAATGGACAGTTTTTAATTCTTCTTTGTAATATGTTTCTTTTCTTTTCAGACATGTGAGGTGAACAAGAGACTGTTACTGATTGTAGGGGTCCTGAGAGGTCAGAGGCAGACGACATGGTCATGTAGTCCATAGATGGTGTACCTGCAGGGCTGGACACTTGTTCAGTGTCCTCCGTCTCTCCCTCAGAAGGACCATGAAGCTACCTCCCTCTAGCCTGCAGATGGTGCTGTTTTAAAATGAATGGATGCGCTAAACCATTATTATTGTCATACTATTCTATGACTCCTTAATGATCCATCTCATCTACAAAGTAGTACATCTTAGGATATTGACCATAGACATTGGCTTTGTGATGATGTATGATGTTAATGTAGACCTTTGGAATAAACATGTTTCACTGAAAATTCAATTTTGATCATCCATACAAATTGTTTTGACCACTAAATTGTGGTTTCTAGTCTTTTTTCAATGTTTGCATCCTCTTCTACTCATTCCTGTGGCCTAGAACCATTGAGACATATAGCTATTTCTCCTCATAGGACCAGATATGAACCAGACTAAACATCAGAAAAATAAAAGCCCTGGAGGCTCATACAGTACTCTCTGCAGAAGTGCTCCTAACTAACACTGTGTAACTCACAAGACTCCAATATGATTAAGTACATCGTTTGTGCATTAGTTAAGTACAGCTGCGGTTAAATGAACGTTGCATCAGAGCTGTGCTCAGTCAATCAGCAACCTGCACGCAATTACTCTGTGTGTGCACTTTATTCATACAGGCTGAGAGCCAGACAGAGACACTCACAGACTGTCTGTCTGAGGCTTTCACACACAGGAGACTGCACCAGAACCATACACACAGTACTGTTGCCTACCTTTTAGTCCTGGGCTCTCCTCTCCTCTCCTGGCTCTCTGGACTGTGTGCCAGTAAGAGCAGGAGGAGACTGCATCAAAACAGAGTGACTCAATCAACCATAATATACACTCTGTCTGGATCCATTCTCTATACTCAACAAGGTGATGTTCTTTCTCTCTCTCTCTCTCTCTCTCTCTCTCTCTCTCTCTCTCTCTCTCTCTCTCTCTCTCTCTCTCTCTCTCTCTCTCTCTCTCTCTCTCTCTCTCTCTCTCTCTCTCTCTCTCTCTCTCTCTCTCTCTCTCTCTCTCTTCCTTTCTTTACGAGAAGAGAAAATTGCACATCTAATGAAATCCAATTTTATATTTCATTCTGAGAACCACAATAAACAGAGAACAAGCAGTAAATAAGCTTTTCAAAAAGCTGATTACCAAAGCAATTTATTGCCAAGTCCAGGGCGGTGGCAAAGCAGAAAAGGGGGCTGGGGGAGGGAAGGGGGGCACATTCCAAATCTCTTCTCCCTCCAGCTTTTTGCCTGCCATGTGATTAGCTGGGCTGTTTTGTGAGGAGCCAATCTGATCAACTTATTTTACCACATAATGCCCCGTCTCCCAGAGAAAATAGTTAAAAAAGGATTGTGATTGAGGCCATCGATGCATCCATTACTGGGGTAAATGAAGTGGAATTCAAGGCTCCTCCATTACCAAGGTCTATTTTCATTGTGCGGATCTGTTTTCCACACAACAGAGGCCTGCACCTCAAGGCTGATTACAGTAATTACATTTCCCAACCATAATAGTGCTGATGTTCCTGATTGGAATAGAGGCACCCTAGTGTCCGCCACAGAATAAAACTCACCTGTCCCTTGGCCCCGCAGCACAAAGGTTCCCCCTGAGGGCTTAGACAGATTGTCTCCCAATTACTGCTGTATCATATTATTCTGTTACGCTCATTTGGACAAAAAGTGCAAAACAATGATTTTATATTGCTTCGTTTTTCTAGTGATCGAGCTATTCATCTTATGTATTATAAGTCTAAAAGATTTCACATTTTGTGACAAAATGAACTCTTTGGGTTTAGTATTTTTACATTTCTTATGTATAAATATTTTTGTTTGTCATGAGCATCATAGAGTTCCTGCAGTGAGCTCTGGAGGAAGGTAGCTTATCAAATGAGGAAGAAGTGAGTGTCTGCGTAATGTTTGTGAAAATAAATTGAGTCAGTAATTCAGTAATGCCATAGGAGCAAATGCAATGTGCAGATTATTCACAGTTATATAATGTGGAGGAGAAAACCAGGCGCTTCTCATTTTGGTCACTTATCCCTCATTGTAAAGGTCTGTATATTTCATTGCTGGTGAAGCAGCTTAGAGGATACATTTCAAAGCAGCAAATAAAAATTGGCTAAACTTCCAAAATTAGCACTTCAAAGTCAAACATGATTTGCAGCGAGGGAAGGGGTGGGAGGCAGTGTGACTGTGAAAGTGTGTGTGTGTGTGTGTGTGGTGGTGCTGATGTACAGAACTCTTCATGTAGACCTTAGAACCAATTTCTAGGCAAATTGGTTTAATTTAAGAATGAGATCACAGAATAAGTAAACTTCTATCAGGGCGAGTTTACGGATCTGTAGTCATTTATTTCAGTTTGATATGCATTTCTTGGCAGGCTGTTTGTATGTAGAACATGAATAATGTTTGCCAAGGATACTGTAATATGTAGCTCTAATATATGCTACTACAGTACATAGCACTCTGTAGCTCAGTTGGTAGTTCATGGCACTTGCAAGGATAGTGGGTTCAATTCCCGGGACCACCCATATGTGACTGTAAGTTGCGTTGTATAAAAGTGTCTGCTAAATGGTGTATACATTATTATATAAATATTTTGTTAAATGTGCTATTTGAGTGTTATACCCTTACACAACATCCTTCTGGACTGGAACAGATTCACTGATACACACACGTGCACGCGCACGCACACACACACACACACACACGGCTGTCTTCTGGCTCTGTGTTTTTATGTTGGTCCATCAGGTTGTGCTTAGACGTCTGTAATGAGAGACCCATCAGAGTGGTGGTGATGCCCGAGTTGTCTCCCGAGTGGCGCAGTGGTCTAAGGCACTGCATCGCAGTGCTAGCTGTGCCATTAGAGATCCTGGTTTGAATCCAGGCTCTGTCGTAGCCGGCTGCGACCGGGAGACCCATGGGGCGGCGCACAATTGGCCCAGCGTCGTCCAGGGTAGGGGAGGGAATGGCCGGCAGGGATGTAGCTCAGTTGGTAGAGCATGGCGTTTGCAACGCCAGGGTTGTGGGTTCGATTCCCACGGGGGGACAGTATGAAAAAAATATATATAATAATAATGTATGCACTCACTAACTGTAAGTCGCTCTGGATAAGAGTGTCTGCTAAATGACATAAATGTAATGCCAGTGGCAGGCAGCTCATTTGGTAAACATAGTCCAGGCAGGGAGGCCCAGGGAATGAGCTGCAGACAGACAGAGGCCCAGGCCTCCACTACTGTCCTAATGCATAGGGAGGGCTTCCACTGGGACAAGCCCATCACACTGGTCACATGGATAGACAGACACACACCTTGTGACAAAGATCATCATATTAGACTAACCTACCATAGTGAAACGCCAACTCTTCTCAAATAGTAATGGAGAGGATTTTGGAACCTAACAATAACAGTTCATTTGGCTTAGTATATGGATAGAGTGAGATAAACCCTTTATGGATGAATGTATGGAACAAACTACTGTATGCAAAGTGTAAAAGTAAGATCTACTGTAACACAGGAGAAGGTATTGTAGATCATATAGAGTGAGGGAAGGCTGGTATACTAACTGAGCTGGAGTGAAGGGCATTTCTCCACCTCCCCCTGGTGTGCAGCACATGACACAAGCCCAGCTAATTAAGCAGATGCCATAATGCAGTAATCAGGAACACAGTGGAGGGAGGCTGGAGAATTCATTCACTGACTTGAGTCATAACTGCTCAACATGCTTAATAACTTCTCCACCAACATAAACAGATGGGAATGCAGACCAGCAGTGTGTGTGTTTCTCTCTCTCTCTGTGTGTGTGTGTGTGTATGTGTGTGTGTGCAGCTGAGGACACAGTGTAACCTGGTGAGGTCTTTTCCTCATTATATTTCCAGAAAATGAGCAATCAGCCGTCTTGCACAGAGCCTGATTGTCTCCCTCTGTAAATCAATCCAGGAGCTGCAATTTAAAGGTACTCTTATGTGGTGTAATTGATGTCTTGCTAATCATTTATTTGCACACCTGCCGGTGAGTCTGAATTTTTAATGAATTTCTAATTAATGCACATTGCACACTTGATTTATTTGTTACCAAATTATGTCGCTGGTCTGCTTTCTGCTGGAATAAAGTGCTTCCAGAATGTCACACATTGCCCAGAATCTGAGGTACAGCCAGCCGCATAAGCAGAGAGGAAATGGAAGAATCGGGGGTGTGCTGAATAGGAGTTGCGTGTGTCCTGCAGAAACTGGAAAGTTCAGTTTACATGTGTTCCCCACGTCCAGCTGTAAATGCCACAGCTATGCAGGTGGAGGAGAAACATTAAAAGTGTATGATCATTTGGCAATTGTTCTCTGCCTTTCCCATAACCTTGACAGTCCCAGTCACATGCTGGCTGGCCCACAGTCACCCTCCTGTATACCCCTAACACACAGTGCTCTCTGTGTGCACCTGTAAAAACCTCCAGCATGTTAATTACTGCCATTAAAAGCCTTACCTCCTTTATTATGATTACACTGATTGCTCCATTTGGGTTTTGCACCGACCAGACACGGCCTAGCTCTTTGCCTTGTGACTCAGTGTGCAGTGGGTTCTGGGTTTGTGTTGAGGTATCACGTTTGTTTATATGACACTTGATTGTGTGAATGTTTGGAGGGAGCACAGGTTTTATATCAACTGTATGTACTGTTACAGCATGTGTTGTGGCAGTAGGATCTAGGAAGCAAGGCTATATGCTATAACATGTTCCAGACTTGTTAAGTCCCACTAAGGAGAGGAGTGGTGTTCCCTCTGAGCTGAGAGCTCTGACATCACTACCAAAACATGTGATGTCATTGTGGCACAGTAATCCAAGGCGACTGACCGAGGGCCAGATTTGAACACTCAAAAGGAATGCAACCGTATCTATTTTTTGACGCTGTACATTTAGAATATAGGTCTATAAAAAGTATGATATGAATACATTGCATTTTATTTGGGGAGTTTTTACTACTTAACATTTAAAAAAAGACACTGATATTTGTTCTCTTTAATTACTTCTGTCCTTTTAACTTTTGAAAAACATAGCTGTTAAAAGTTTTTGCGGTAAGTAACATTAAAAAGGGTCCATTTAGAGAAACTTGGAAGAGTTTTATATATTTTTTTCTTACCTAAGGTGTTAGACATGCTTAAATGAAATGTCAATATGCTCAAAGACGCCAACTGGTTTCCTCACAATTTTTGCTCAGGATGAATGAAGCTAATTGCTTTAAATGGCAGAAACGCTGCAAAGCAGGTCTCCTGTGGCTCTGAGCCCATAGAAACAAGAATTACCACCAACCGATGAAAATCAAAAGTAGTACGACAAAGGATTGTGTCACCTAAGTAGCAATCCCTTAATTGCAATGCCTTTGTACATAAAAGCTATTCAGATCTGTGGAATATGCTCCGCTCTCTTTTAATATCCCATATGTTCAAGGCAAGCTTTTCTTTTACTCATAATTCTCTCTTAAAGTGGACAGTGCCTTATTGTAGGGCTCAAACATTGCATCTTATGGAATGTCTCACATTTTTGGTTACTTTCTATCTGATAGACAGTTTCAGGTGATATTTTTTGCTAATACAGTATCAACTAATAAACTGTATCATGCAATTCCAGTATACCACACTGTATATACAATTCTATTTCATAATAAGATATGATGCAACCAAGTCTTGAGTTTTACTCCTTGCCTTCACCTCTCAGATAAATAGTGATGGTGCCACCAACCTAAATTGGTTATTGCAGCTCCACATCTAGTTAGAATAAACTCAAATGCAATGAGCATTTATTATCTATCTAATTTGTTATTTGCTGGTGCATTTCATTTCCGAGCCAATTCACACTCATAATCAGATGGCAATTAGCGAGGCATGATTCAGTGGGTGCAGACTCTCTCTCGCTCGCTCTCTGCGTTCTCATCCAAACACCACTTCTTTCACGACACCTGCACGCTCAGCTCAGTACAACAACACAGTCTGGAGAAGTCATTATTTTATTCCAAATAAAATCTTATTTAGTTCATTTGAAACAGCATTTCTAATTCCATCAGCACTCTTTGCAAAATGTAATAAAACTTCATTTTTTCCTCCATCACTTTTAAAAAAGAACTTCAAATATATTTTTTTCTCACAAGGCTTTTTTACAGCTCTGTGGTTTTGGAGAGATAATGATATAGCAACACATGGGCCAGCCTCCTCAAACAACTTTGGTTTTGGTATACGAACAAAAAAACTCACTATGAACATTTAAGAATCTTTAATTCACACTAGTAATAAAATTGCATTACATTTCATAAAATAAATGTTCCAGTTTATATATACAGAGAAAACTGACTGTACATACCCTCCAAGGAAACGTTCCCGAAAGGGGAAAATAATAAACAAACCCAAAACAAACATCACAAAAACATACAAGCAATACAGTGCTCAGCTAAGCAGGCACAACTGTACATCAAAACTTGTAACTGCTCAGTGTTGGGGTGGGAAGGGTAGGGGCTAAAAGTAGTACATTTACAATAGAGTCCTTATGGACTGATAAAGGGCTATTTAAAAAGTATTGCAGGCAAGCAGACAGACGCTCCTCTTTCCAAGTGCAGCAGAACATCCATGGCATCATGTGTAAGTACGGCGGGCCGAGGGTCCAGGTTGCTGCCACTGGGCCCGGCTATTGAACCTGCGTCTCAAAGCTGCCGTTCAGCTGGCCCTCCTCATAGTCCATCTGACACAGAATCATGTTGTTCTTAAGGAAAAACTTGTCCCCCACACAAAACCTGCCAGCCAGGAAAACACAAAGGCAAAGCATTACTAAAAAGGAGGACAACGTGGGGAGACAAAGGAGATTAGTAGCTGACAACATGACAGAGGTCTTTGTGTTGACGGGCTGATAAGGATAGCATTGCTCTGGGAGAAGAATGTGGTTGATTGAGATCAGCAGTTTAAGGCGATGGCCATTGCTGCTCTCTGGGCTTTGATTGTACCCATTTGGCGATGTCGCTTGTTTGCAAATGCCATTGTTCCTTGTGTGTGATTCAAAGGCCCCTCTGATGGTCACTGTGAAGGTGTGGCTTCAAATACGAGTAGATAAAAAAAAACTTTCATTTCAAAGCGTGCGGACAAGAGGACTGGCACCCAATGAAAGCACAGTCCCCTCCCAGGCTTGGCAAACAAGAAAAGCGCCACACCGGTTTCCAAGGAAACCCTGCCACAGGGCGAGCTTTCCATACGCCAGTTTGGGTGCCAACGTGCATGAATGTTTCTCTCTAGATTTCGAGTCAATTGAAGCAAAAACGCACACCCAAGTAGGCCCACTGATGTCCTTTTAAATGGTGGTGCTTATGTACTGTACGACACACAGCTCCATAGAAAGAATGAGTGAAGATAAGAGCAGCCATACTGATGGCAGGGCTGCTTATCAGGCTGGGCTACAGTAATGTGTTGGGCAGGCTGAGGGCTGGCAGAAGGGCCATGGCCGTGGTATCAGTGAGCCAGTAAAGCCTGGCCCCATGTGTGGCCCTGAGCAGAGTGGCTGCAGCCAGCATTCCCATACCCCAGCCAGGTGCTCACCATGGTTACTGACTCATCCCTGTGGAAGGTTAATGTGCTTGTGCGGTATGGATGGAGAGGGTTACAATACCCCATGTTTAGCAGAGTGTTCTCTGTGCTGCACTGTGGTATTGTTAAGGAATTGTTGCATTGTATTGTGAGGAGAGTATGTATGGATGTCATAGTGTAGAGCTCACAGGTGAGGAGCTGTCAGGACCTAGGACCGAGTGAATGTTTAATTCCACTACCCTGTAGTGTGGTACCCAAACTAGTGAGGCATGTTCCCGTAGAGTGGCCTCTTGGTGGTCTATTGCGGTGGCTTAAAGTGAACCTTTCAACTAAAGCATTGAGTGTTGTGAGTGTGATTAGCCTTGGCATTGGTCTGGCAGCTGTATCACTTTTGAATTTTGTTCCCCTCAAGCTTATAATCCCAGTTATTTCTAGTCACAAAACACAAACAAGGACAAACTAATGGCAGGGTCAACATAGAAAAGAATGAACAGAGCGTTGCTAATGCAATGCAGCACGTGTGCTTTCAAAATGGGAAGACAGATAAAATCAGGATTTACACAGACATGTCTGGGTTTAGTTTTACTGACCCCAAAACAGATCTGTCGCACCTCAAGAGACAGGTTTTTCGTTAAATGGCTAACTAGTTTGAGCTAATGGCCATTTCAGAACAGCGTTACATATTTGAAAAAGGCAATCTCTCGACACAGTTGTGATCTCTCTCCTTACCTCTGGTTACAAAGCTGACAGGCAAAACAGTCCAAATGGTAAACATTATCTCTGGCTCTCATCACCATTTCAAAGGCTGGGATCAGTTTACTGCAGGCAGCGCAGTTCCCTGTTGTACCAAAGAGCCTGGAAGAGACAGAGAGAGAATACAGACAAAGATTAACGTACCTTCCTTAGCCTTCATGCAACAGAGGAGTGAACAAAAAGTAAAGCCAAGAAAAAAACCACAGAAAGATGGTGAAAAACAGACAATTCCGAAAACATCTCATGTAATACACAAATCTATCTTGGCACACACTGGTATTTTTTGTTAATGAGGGTTACAAACCTAGATGTTAATTATTTGCTAATGATCTAATTAAAATGATCACATGGTTCTAATCCCCTTCTTCAAAGCCTTTCTCCTAGCACATAGTGAAAGCAATGAAAACAGGTCTGAGGCAACCAATTGAACTGTTGAAAGTTTTCTTATTTTAAAACCAAAGTACCTAATGAGACTTGCTCCAACCAAAGCCAGCTGGATTTTACACAAGAGGCTAAATTCTATAATGTAGTCAAAAGTTCAAAAGATTCCTGTTGCAAGGATACTGCCTCTATTCCCCTCACTCTCTCATTCAGAGACTGCCTGGGAGTCTACATGTTCGGCAGTACACTGAACAGACGCACAACTCACATTTCACTGCTGTTTGTTTAAGCTTATTAGATAGGAGGCAAACAATGAAGGTCACAAGCAGAGCAAGAGGCACTGGTGTAGATCTCATTCTCCTCAAAGCAAAGCAAAGGTAACTCCACTCCATCCTGCATGCCTCCAGTCACATTTACATTTTCATTTTCCAAGCGCCTGCCCTTATTTTTAATTTGAATCACAGATAGACTTGTGCATTCTGCAGGCAGGAAAAGGGGACAGCGCCACAGCTTTGCGAGAGGGGATCAGGCAGGCGACAGCAGATTGCCACTCTGACAGTATGTTAAACACTTTCCTAAAGTTGTGGGCTCAGAGCCTCAGACGGAGAGAATAGTCAAAAGTTGGTATCCCCTCTCCATATTAGTCTCTGTCGGTTGCTCTCCCCTTGTCACAGAAAACATCTATCCCTCCAGCAGACCCAGGGTCTAATTAGAGCACACTGCCCCATAGGAGAGGTGCTGGTGCCTTAGACTAGGAGAAAGAGAGCGAGATATACGAGGTGTTGAACAGACCCATTGTTAGAACTGGTTACTGTTCCAGTAAAGTGTGTTGATATAGACCTCTGGAATGCAGAGCTTTCCATGCCACCCAGACCAGGTGCTGCTGCTCAAACCCACTTGTTAAAATGATTGTTGTCAGGCTTTTAGATTTATTCTTTCCTCTTTAAAAAACCACAGATGAAACAGACCCAATAATGTATTCTGTATTGATTATGTTATTATCCCAAACAAATCAGCATAATTTCTAGCTCAAACTAAACCAGGCTATTATCATCTCTGTGGTCTGACTCAGACCTAGTCTGTCCTTCTGTGTGTGTGCTGACCTGCTACTTGACTGGCCCTGTGAATATGGATGCTTTATTATATGCAGTGTTGTATGCGTCCCAGGGGACATGTTAGTGATGTAAAGCCATCATGTAGGTTATGTTTCAGTGTTATGGTTGTGTGGGCCCTGGGCTCTGTGGTTGATATAGGGACTGCAGTGCACTTGGAGTAATGGACCGATACACTGTGCTGACCATTTAGTGGGAGGGCACTGTGGAATAGGGACTACAGAGACCAGCATGCATAGCACTAGGGAGAGCCGGGTGGGAATGAGAATCACAAAACCTTAAATGGCAATTCACCATACCATAGAGATTTGAGTTCTTTTAAGAATGATTACAAATCATAGACTATTTTCTGCTGAATTCCCACATATCGTAAATCGCATACTGTACTGTGTGACTGGTATTATCATTTTCTTGTCTGTTAGGATTAAGAAAAGTCACTATCCTCACAACTGGTATACAAATTATTTAGACATGAATACGATTTGTCCAGTTTGTCCATTCAAGTGCAGTATGAATGCTGCGGAAAATTTGAGGGCAGACTACATTGCCCCTCACTACAGCCAATCCTAGTTTGTTAAGAAGTCATAATTTTTTAGGCAGGGTTTGAAGCACAGAAAGGGCCCAGCTTAAAATAGAGTCTTCAGTGGTTAATTTAAGTGGATTAGAGGGTTACAAATACTCATTTGGAAGGTCAACCACAAACTGTGAGACACAATGGGATGGATTTTGAAGCTGTATAATGTAAGATAAAGTGAAACCAGCCATTACCATGGTGAGGCCGTTTAGTGGGACTTTCCAGTGAGGGTGCTGAAGGACTTTCATATTCTCTGTCTTAGAGTTGTGAAATGACCTGTCACAGCATATCTATTTCAATCCATACTGTATACAGTAAGAAAATGGCATACAGTGTGCTTGTAGAATAATTGAACTTAAATGTTTTACTTGATCTTCAACAGACTGCCATAGAAATAAATGCATATGACCAAAAATATGGCAGATTTAGCATGCCGTAAACTAGTGGTTCCCAACCAGGGGTACTAGGACCCCTGGGGGTACTTGGCCCATCCATAGGGGCTCCTTGAGAAGACTAATGAGACCATAGGCCTACTGGTAACATGCACATGGGGGGGGGGTACATCAGGGGTAATCCAAGCAGAGTCAAATTTAGTTGGTGGTACAGTAACCGAAAAAGGTTGGGAACCACTGCCGTAAACTCTTCACTGCCAAGATTGAGAGAAAAAACACCACAGCTTTAAGAGAGAAAATAACAAACAAAATAGTTTATACAGGAAGTCATTTTCCTCCACTGATGTTGGCTGGTTGAAACAAAATAAACTGGTATTAAAGTGGCTCTCCTCCATTGTTCCACTCCTTCTGTTATTGTGTGATTTAGTGTGGATCTGTAGAAACAGGTGTGCTTTCTTTAGCTGTTTGAACTTGCTGCTTCGCTAACTTCAAACTCTCCCCCTGCATGCCAGCATCATCTGCAGGTCTACTGTTTCATTGAGATTGAGCTCTTTACATTTACATTTCAGTCATTTAGCAGACGCTCTTATCCAGAGCGACTTACAGTTATATATATTTAATTTTTTCATACTGGCCCCCCGTGGGAATCGAACCCACAACCCTGGCGTTGTAAACGCCATGCTCTACCAACTGAGCTACAGCCGGCCATTCCCTCCCCTACCCTGGGCCAATCGTGCGCCGCCCCATGGGTCTCCCGGTCGCGGCCGGCTATGACAGAGCCTGGATACGAACCAGGATCTCTAGTGGCACAGCTAGCACTGCGATGCAGTGCCTTAGACCACTGCACCACTCGGGAGACTTCATGTCTTCTGCGCTGTTCTCTAAGCTCTTTAAGATTCACCGCTCCATGTACAGTTTGTCCCATTTCATAGAAAGGAGAGATACTGTATTAATGCATGTAAGGCGTGTTTTGACCTTCCTCAACAGTTCGGTCTTTGAAGGGGTAAAGCTTCCTGTATAGATTTTAAAATGTTGGCAGGAAAATTCTCTCTGGTGGGTGGCAGAGCAGTTTGACATACAAGAATACATCCACAGATAAACTGTCATCAAAACATCTTATTAATATCTACTTCCATCGCAGTGCCGTCGGTACTGCATAAGTTACAATGTCCATTAGCTTGAAAAAAAGTGGTTTTACATTTCAATTAAAAGCACTCTACTTTGATAAGTAGATGACTGATACAGTATGTTCCCCCTAAAATATTCAATAGTTAGAAGATAAAACGATTTCAGGCTTGGTGTCCGGGCGATCAAAAGCATGACTGGCTTGTCAACCTTCTTTGGCAAGGTCGCCAGATCCTGAGTCCCAGACAAAAATGAAACACCTAATTAATCTATTGTTCTCTGTGATAATGAAAGTGTGGCAAAACTGCTAATAAACCAACCCAGCCTTTTCCAACGGAGGGAATAGAATGTCAAGTGGATTCAGAAACTTCTGATGTGAGGTTTTAGAAGACGCTGCTGGCGGCCCAGGCAGGGGAGAGCAGGGGGAAGGGGGTGGAGGGGAAATTTGAGGGGGATGGGGGTGGGGGGGGTGCACAAGATGTTACCGGTGCTCCTGAGCTCCTGAAGGACGAACACAGACGGAGCTCCTATCATAATTAATGTGCGCATGGCAGGGCTCCAAACCCAGGGAAATAAAGAGTGTTTGATCCACCCTGGCTGCATGTCTCTAATGAACTGCAGCTCCATACAGGAGGATTCCATTCATTAATGGAGGTGAGGGGAAGCGTTCCTCTCTCCGTGCAGGACGGGGGCTCTGTGAGGGGATTACAAGGCCGTATGGAGCCTGCGTCACCTACTTTAAAACTCTAAACTCTAAAACGGTCTCTTCTCTCGCTGCTGAGAAAGGGAACGTTTTTAATTTGTTCCATAATAGAATTCATCTCAAACATCTCCAGTCATTAAGTGGCATGCATTTGTCTCAGGCTGAAGAGCAGACGAGTGGGCTGGATTTCATTAGGCCATCAGGGCCCAGGCAGAAACACAGAAAGCCCATCTCTCTCCCCCTCCTCTCTCTTACTCTACGTCTCTCTCCCTTGCTTTCTCCCTCTCACACTAGCCCCCTCTGCCCCTCATTTTCTTCCCTCCTCTTCACCTCTCTGCCCTAGTCTTGCTTTGAGTTTGCTTTCTGCAGAGTTGCCTGTCAGGCCAGTTAGCACCTTCTGGCCTGCGCCATAGGAACACATTTTCATCAGGGAGCTGATGTCCACGATAAGGCCTTCATAATGGGAGGAGAAATCAATCAGATGGAGGGAGGGAGAAGCCGGCCCTTTCAGGGGATCATATTTAACCATGTCAAAAGCGCCACTCTGGGCCTAATAATTTTTGCCTTCTCTTGTCATTTGCTGCGTTTATGATGACCTCATCTGCACCATCTGCCCCTTCCAGGGGCAGCAGCAGTCTTAGTGAACCTCTCACTGCATCTTAACAGCATTAACTCTGGGTGGGAGCTGATGGATGGTAATGGCTCCTCTCAACGCCCGGCCCCTAAGCCCCTCTCGGTTGGGACCTGCTGGTAGGGCACGGCGGGAGAGGGAGGCGAGAGACAGGGAGAGGCCAGGGGCAGCAAGGTCTCTAGGCTTGTCCCCAGGGGATGTTCTCAGGGATAAATGATAGGATCTTATTCGGAAGCCCCAGGGAATGAGACTTAACGCCCAGGAAATGATCATGTTTAATTTAGCAAGCAGATGGCAGGGGAGGTACAGGGGGAAAACATTGAGCCACAGACACTGAGGTTGACACTAGCCTGCCTGGAGTCTTCCCATAACACAACATGACCCAGCTTTACTGTTATTGAAACCAGGTCTTTACCGCGAGGGGAGAGTGCTGTGTTCATGTAAACAAGCAACAAAAAAATTGAAACAGAAAAAGAGCTAAAACGTGGAACTGGAAACTTTCCGCTCTGCCTTCCCAAGGCTTAAGATCAAGAGCCTGGGGAGAGTCAGCACATGAGCATAATGGGATTCAGGCTTAATTGACACACATCTAGTCAGCATCGATATCCTGTAATGAGGAACAAACAGGCGCTTGATCTACCAAAACAGCCTGGGAGGAAATGTCTTCTAAAAGCTTGAGAAAAAAAAACACAGGTTCACATACAAATGGACCCAAATGGAGAGCTCTAGTGAGAGGCAGGTTCATAGACATTCATGGTGGCTCTACGCTAGCGGTAGTGAGAGAGAGAGAGAGCATTTAATGACACAGCCCTGGGTGGGGCGCGGCCTTTCTGTTCTGTGAGTGGGGCGGCTGACTGTGGCTTCTCTTACCTCAGGTAGTCCCTGCGACAGAGGATGAGGTTGGCTTTCGTGTAGAGGGTGGAGCCCACCTCCCCCAGGCGACAGTCGCAGCATGCACATTTCAGACAGTCCTCGTGCCAGTATTTGTCCAGGGCCTTGAGCAGGTAGCGGTCTTTAATCTTGCGATTGCAGCCAGCGCACCCCTTCTGTTTCCCTTTGGGCTGGACGGAGAGCATCGGCACACCTGTAGCGATAAGGAGACAAACGGCGCGGCGTGATTCACTGCCCAGGAACACCAGTGACTTTTCATGTTCTCTTTTTGATAAGGCTGCTGCTGCAGCGTCTGGAGGCGGCGGAGCCTAACGAGAGAGAGGAGGGCCACAGTGCACTGCCTCTCTGCTTCATATGCATGAACATGAACAATCACACAGGTCACATTGGACTACATTCACTCCACTTGCTGCTCCCATTGGAACTGGGTAAATCACATGCAATGCAAGAGGGACATACTACGTAGGCAGGCCTACTGTTTTTTGAAGCTGTACTGGTAACAGAGTCACAGACAGGCCTCATGTTGCTTACCGTGGTATTTACAGCATGCTGTATATTATGTTAGTCACCTACCATTTCATCAGCGCTCATTGCTCTGAACTGTCCACAGCTGTAAAAGCTTCTCATGGGCTTTGTTTGGTATAGATTAACATTAACCTTTTAAAACGCCTCTGACCACAAGAACGCTGCTCGCAGACCCCAGTGAGATATGTTATGGCCTAAGTGCCTCTCAGCGTGCACTCACACAGACACACACACACACACTACGCTCGCTCGCTGCATTACAGCCTTTCCTTCTTTTACACTTATCTGTACTCATGTCAGCAACGAGCGAACCTGAGTAACCAAACCCGCAAATTGCCCCGCTGTCACGCAGGTCCCCTTTAAGTGTGCCTTTTAGCCTCCTAAAGGACAAATAAAGTCCATTTAATAACTGCACTAAACACTAATAGTCTACGTGTGGTTGACATTTGTGTTTGGACTAAAAGCCCCCCCTCAGGCCACTGCTGGTACAGAGGAAGTGGCAGGCGGCACCCCTCCGTAGCACTAACAGGTCTGCCACAGCTGAAAGCACAGGACAACAGCTCTTAAGACACTCTCTCACACACTGAGCTATTGATCTGTCTAATAGAACACACGGCGGCCACCGCTCGCCTCTCTGCTTTCAAAACACATTTCTCTAAAAAAAATGGACGCAGAATTTCATAGCTTTTTCCCCCCTGTAGCATTTCTATAACTTCAGTACATTTTCTAGATGTTTTGTCTTTATCCTCTGAGGTGATCTGTTGTTGAGGTGTTGTGTTCTAGTAAAGGCAGTTGCTATTGACCTACAGCATATATGACTGAGCGAGATGATGGCCGTTACAGGAGAGTACCGCTCTGTCCTCTGTAGTTGTATGGGGTTGTGTTTGGATGTCAGTGGTGTTGGGCAGCAACCCTGTAGTTTGACTGGAACCATAGTAGTAGTTATTTCCATGATAAACAGAGCCTCTGCTGGTAGCTAGGTAGTGTATCACCCAATGCCCCCGTTTCTCCTCTCTGAGCATGTGCATTTTCCCCCGCACTAAAACCTCATAGCACTTTGTCACAAAGTACTTTGTTTGTCTGAATACCTAAGCACATTTTCCTGTCTCCCTCTTTCTCGGTCACACACACACACACACACACACACACACACACCTTATTGGATCCAGATTTGTTCAGAAATTTCTGACCATCAGTAATACTGTGAATGTAATATAATTAGCATCTTCCCTTTTAAAATGAGGGAAAGGGAGAGCTTGTTAGTTAAATTGATGGCTTTGGTTTGTATGTGAATAAGAGCGCTGGTGGTATTCAGCCTTCATCCTATTTCTTTATCACAAGTGGAAAGGGGAGGCTAATTGGTCCAGCGCTGGTGATGGGAACCATCAATTAGTGTTCTGCCTACCCTCCAGCTCCCTCACCTCCTCCCTCCTCAAAACGGGCCCCTTGAAGCTGGTGCATTAGGATCACAAAACCCGCTATAAATACCAATGTTCAGTGTAAATGAAGGTAAAAAGCTTCAAATTGAAGCCACACTAGCTAAGGGTGGTCTGTTCTACCTGCATTTCATGGCTTGTTAGAGGATCTCTGCAGGTATGCCAACAGTGCTCGCCTGTCAGCCTTCCACAGAACTAAAAACAGTCTTAATGAGGAGAGAGAGAGTGCTGTGTGTGTGTGTGTGTGTGTGTGTGTGTGTGGTTTGTGCATGCGCATAGCAAAACAATCAGGTTTCCTCAATTCCCTCAGGGATCACACAAAAATCTTTCATTTGCCTTTTATGACAGCTAATTAGTTATTCTACTCAAAATCTTTGCTTTAAATAAGATAACTAATTATACACAAAGGTCGTTCCCCACCTCCAGAGAACCACTCGTAATTGGTTTAGACCACCGCCCCCCACATACCATCTACCCACCCTGTTACATAACCTGTGTGTTTTACATCAACTCTGCAAAGGAGGGGGTTTAACCCTTTCTATGGAATGACTGTACAGCATGTCCCCTGTTCCGGCCTCTTTGGAGCTCTCCCTATGTTGAGAGAGAGAGAGACATCCTAAACATCATGAATGTGGCAATGTTGTATTCCCTAACCCAGATTTGAAACTGCAGTGAGTCTGACACTCCTCCCCACCATGTACACAATACCCCCTTTATGGGCCTGAGAGAGCTGCCTGAACAGAGGAAAAGTCTCAGATACATGAGGAAGCCAGGATGCTTACTGCACAGATCCTGCTGTCTCAGGGAAGAAACACACGCTTGATGTCATCTACCAAAACAGCCTGTGGAAAATTGCCTTAGAGAAATTTCCAGTAGTAGCTACACTGCATGTAGCATTTCCTAAACAAAGAGTAGTGACAGAATAAATGATTGTATAAAGCAAATGTCAAGTCAACTTCCTTAATACCAGGAGAATTGTTTTTTTGCACCTGTCACCACACTTTGTACCATGTGAAATCCCTGAGTGGAACAGCGCCTCCCCAGCCTGCCGCCTCTCCGAGAACAAAAAGTTACATTATAAAAGGAAACGGCAGCAGCCGAAGAGGCAGCCTCCACTTAATCCAATCCATTTAACAGATCCAAGTGCCACTGACCTTCCCGTGTCATTTGGTGTCACAAAATAACATACCTCGCTAGATCATGATTCATATTCCAACAGGGGATGCCTTTTTTTTTTATTTTAAAGAGGGAGCTCTCGCCTTGCCAAATATTTTCCCTGAGAAATAAATTAATTTGCCATTAATACTTGGTGTAAGGGCTGTCATCTCAGTCTTTTTCACCCCTCTTCTTTTTTAAAGACCTTATCTCTTAAGAATATGTACAGTTCTGGTTTTTTTCTTCATTGAAACTGTCAGACCATGTACTTCCCATTATAGAGATAGCATCCGATTTCTATGTAAGCCCATTTCAAGATCAGTTTTTACCGCTATCTAAAAATAAAATCTATGTGGTAACCCTTTTGATGTATTTAAGGTTTTAAAAGGAAAATAAGCTGTTCGGTGCACTCGAGGAAACGTTTTAAAGCATTGAAATGCAATTATCACATCTGCATGGCACATCCTCAGATTAGACAAGGAGTGACGGAGAGAGAGAAAGAGGGGATGATTTGCCCTCCGATCCCTTTTTCTCCTTCTCATATCATACGTGTGCTTGCACACTAATCTGTTAAATAAGCGCACGTCTGAATAGAAATGTGCTGCGTACCTTACAGTACACCACTACCCGGAGGGCGGGGTCACTCTCTGGAATTAAATACATTTGATCAATTAGGTGGTGACACCTTGATGTGACGCAGGCTCCCTAGGTTCCTGCAGAGGGAAGGGGATTGAATAGCATCACTCAGACAGCGTCTTGCCTCTGGGGGGAGGCTAGGTTGAGTGGACCTCATCGCTGGAGCCCGTATAATTACTGCTCTCAGCTCACTGCAGTAAATAAGAGACTGGTAACCGCAATGACAGATGCTGAGAGATGCCCCGAGAAATTACATGCTACATTACTAACAACTGCATTCAACTGAAACAACTGTGTTCATCATCTCCTCTGTGACTCACTGACTCCTGCAGAAGACATCAGACAGACACACATTAAATCAGGCACTATGAATCTATACACTGATTCCTGTTTAAGCATTTCCCAGTAAGGATATGATTGTTTCTAAAGCCTATCTCCAACAGATCAACTCTGTATGGGAAAATTAACCATGCTCTCTTGGACAGCATTTAAATTCAGTAATTATAATCTAATGTTTATTATTAAGTATTTCTTTCTACTATGTTGAGAGTGGGAAAAATGAACTCCTAGATTCTGGGTTGGTAAAAGCAATTTGCAGTCCTGTTGGTGTAGCCTAACCATTTGAGCTCCTTAGCCAGTGGTGGCGTTGCTCAAGTAGAATTTTCGGTGAATATTGCAGTGGCTTGGAAGAGGCTGGAGCTGTAAACCCAGGCTTTTGTGTTCCCGCTCTCACTGTAAACGCTGTGGCCATGGCAATCCAGAGTAGAATGTTGTCCCAGACAGGGCCGAGGCAGCCGCCACGGAGGTTAATGGGGATCTCAGGCAGATGTCCTGCCATTGTCTGCATGAATCAGCCCCTTTCAATCAGTTCACATCATTACTGTAATTGAGCCTGTAGACACCCATTCTCCTCTATTGCCAAGACAAAACACAAGACATCTGGTCATAATATCAGCTGGAATATAGGCCAGCTGAAAGCAGACAAATGAGTGCATTCAAAATGATAAGCATAATCAAGCCTGCTCTTTCTTTGTATGATTCATATTACCCTCCTCAGTTGGAGCATATCACTCCAAGACAGAAAAAACGACACATGCGGTAGTCGTTCACAGGCCCATGCAGTCAATCATACCTTATTTTATATTCAGCATGTTTCAGACTAGTCCTGTGGGTTCTGTCTGGGTGTGATCTCTTACAGTATAGTACAGCCTCATTTCCAGACGGTTGTGTTATGAATGCTTGGGTCTGTGAGAAGTGCTTGCTGGGCTTGCATGCTCTGAGTATGACATAATTAACACCCCCAGTAAGTGGGGTAGAGCAGGGCCTGGTGCCGATGAGGGGTCTGTTCATTAACGAGATGCACTCTGGCAAACTTTGCAGCTTGCTGCGGCTAATAAGCCCCGGTGAAACGGAGCCCAGCCGTCCCTTGCATTGACCCTGGCCCTGCCTGGGATAAGGGAGAGTTTTGTCTCCTGAAATAATTGCTCTTTTCACATGTTACAAGTGTCCTGACCCCCGTGGTCGGCAGCCACTTTCCCCACCATAATTACTCCTGATCCGCTCCAAATGAGGCGACCGCATTAGGGCTGCAATAACACTGGCCCGGCTTCAAGCGCGGTGTGGGGCGTCTCAGCAGAGTGGCCTGGAACAGGGCTGCCTTTTCTCCAGGCCGCCAGTCATTTCCATCACGTCAGAGGTGTATTTCTTACACTTGAAGTTAGCATGGGCCCTTTTCTGTGGAGGCAGGGATGCTTACAGCACGATTTGTTAGCTCCTGGTGGCCATAACTCACTGTGGTTTGCCTGCAGAAACAATCCCAATTAACGGATAACTTCATTAGGGTGTTTTTTCCAAACTTTCACCCCCTATTATTTTTAATTTATTCACATGGGGTTAATTAAAAGAAATGTATCACAGAGATATGCAACAGCTTTCTAATTAAATTCATTACTGCTTATTTTGAGACGAGAAA
Organism: Coregonus lavaretus; assembly: GCF_964263955.1. NCBI lineage: Eukaryota > Metazoa > Chordata > Actinopteri > Salmoniformes > Salmonidae > Coregonus > Coregonus lavaretus. The sequence continues at coordinate 19,343,646 of NC_140024.1, forward strand.
CTGGCAGGGTTTCCAAGTTATTACAGAAGGCAACTTGTTCCAACACTTGGTTGTTCGCGAGCATGGTGAGATGACAGCTTTGGAAGGGGTGCTGTCGACAGCCCTCACTCAAAAGAGAGAGAGAATAAAATAGAGAAACGCCCATCGCTCCTAACCCTCATTATGCAGGGTTAGCTCCAAGAACTTCTGAAGAAAGATCAGGGGAACAATCTGAGGCTTGATGGAGAGAGAGAGAGAAAAGGGGGAGGTGTTTGACCTAGTGCTCAGTTAGGCTAGGTCTCTGAGCCTGCTGCTAACTCAACCTCTAGAAGCTACCTTGATAAGCTACCTTTGAATGGCGGCAGGTACCCTGGTGGTTAAGAGCGTTGGCCCAGTAACCAAAAGGGTCACTGGTTCGAATCCCAGAGCCAGCAAGGTGGAAAAATCTGTCTTTCTGCCCTTGAGCAAGGCAGTTAACCCCCAACAACTGATCCCCAGTGCCGATGACATGGACGTTGATTAAGGCAGCCCGCCCACACCTCTCGAATTCAGAGGGGTTGGGTTAAATGCGGAAGACACATTTTGGTTGAATGCATTCAGTTGTGCGACTGACTAGGTATCCCCCTTTCCCCTATTAGCCTTCTGCTAAATCAACCTCTTTTATCATGCAAACTCACCCTCTGTTAGGCTAGTTCTCTGAATCGGCTAACTCAATGTCCGTTAGGCTAGGATAGCCTGCTGCTAACTGAGCCTCTTTCAGGCTAGCTCTGAGCCAACTACCTCAACACAGTTCCATTAGGGTGACTGCCAGCGAAGCTGTCAATAACCCGGATGATGAATGCATCTTCATACGTGTGAATTCAATTCATTTTTTCACAGATTGCATTAGCATTTGAATAAGGCGATAAATCCATCTATTCTCCAACCAGATCTTTTCAGAGTTTGATAAAGGGGACAATCTTATCTGCCACTTCATGATTCCTGGCAAAATGTAACCATTAGCACTGTCACAGACGCTTTCCACCATCCGGCACGGAATAATGCCCAAACACATTTTAGCCCACATTAAAAATGCATTCAGGAGGCATAAATGTAGCCTCTAAAGTTTGTCACTCCCAAGGTCAGGAAGTGATGTATGAAATTCCCACTCCCCTGCAATTACAGCACACTTATTATTTCAAAGGATATGCCAGGAGACAGGTGTGCCATTCAGGGTCTGCAGTGAGTCGAAAATGGAGGGAAAAAAGAACCCCACACTGTGGTGCACCATGTGGGGCGTTTAATGTTGAATAATGCGAATTCACCACAGGGGGCAGTTGTTTGGGGGAACAGGCCTCCAACATCATTTAGGCAGCACTCTCTCCTACACCATGGCTCTGTCTCCTTATGGGGTCAATAATGAGGCAGGTTGGATGCACGGCAGGAGAGTAGGGCCTCAAAGGCCCCTGAATCTGGGGTTGTATGGGGAACCAAGCCAGGGTGGTCACCATTCACATAGTTCACACACTGATGATAGGGTTTGCATTAGGCAGGGCCCTTGACCTACTGCGGTGGTGATGTGTTTACAGGCTAGTAATGCTGTAGCAGTTATTGCTTGATGATATTAGCGTCTCCATATTTCTTTATAATAGGCAATGTTTCATCACAGTAGACGTCTTAGATGTGTTACGCCTGCCATTCTGGTATTTATTCTTCAATGCCATGTTTAAAACCCTAGCACAACTCTTGGGTTAAATGAAATGGCTACTCCATTATTGGGTTGACTAGTCCAGGGGAATCTGTCACATGTCGGTGTGATGGGGACAGAAAAACCTTGCCTGCAAGAGGGGATGCGTGCGCATGCGTTTGTGTGCATCCGTGTATGTCTGTGCGTATGTGTGTGTAGGCGAATGGACGCAGGGGGTTATTATGTTCTACACTCAGTTACCAATTTCAATTAAAGCCGACCACAATAGTAAGTGAGCATGGATCTCAGCTGCCACTCACGTCTAATGGATCAAACTGTGGTTGTGTAGGCGAACTCATTGTCAGCAATGATTAAATCCTCATCTTCAATACCCGCTGCCCAATCTCTCCGCTTTCAGGAGGGGAAAATAAACCTGCAATCACAGCCTTTAATTAGTTATTCAACATTTGATTTATTGAAGGTCAACCAATCGGAGATTGGTTGGTTCTCAGCAAGTTGCCTCCCATTTAATGGACAGCACTCTATGCTGTTTGCTATTTGTCTCTGTTATGTTTTAAGTGGCATTGCCCTCCAATTCTATGTAGACTGGTGTACTGTATAGGTTTTTTTATGTCTGAAGTGCTTGACTTGAATACATTCATGTGACATATTGTTTTGGCCAACAATAGTCACTTATAGGGTTTCCATTTATAAGGATTAGTATCACAGCCTTTAAGAGTACTTGAAAGTGAAAAAGCTTTTGTTGCCTGAACAGAAAATAAAAGGATATCTGCCTTTAAGATCTTAAGTACTTCTGTTGGAAGTGGTTGTTCTTGTTTTTTTAGCCTGTCCTCTACTCACTGCATGCCTCCTCCTTATCCTTCAGAATTTACGTAAAATGTGAGGCAGCCAGAATTGCTGCACATCTTTCATTATGAAAATGGTATCAGTACAGCAACACCTTTAAAGGAGCAAGTCTGAAGGGTTACCGTTTTCAGAAGCTAAAATGTCCCAAAACATTAAAGCACCTCCCTCATCAGAATGGCAAATTGAACTCACATCCTCAACTGAGAAGCAGTACCTGAGCCATAATTGAGTCACCACACACGCAAACACCAACACACACACTCCACCCAGGGTTCAATAATCCCTAGCAGCTTCCTGGGAAAACTGAGATCTCCCTGGAAGAGAGAAATACAGTGGAGTTAATGAGTGCCTCCAAAGGCCTCCACCCCTACTGAGCAAAACACACACACATCCTTCAGCATCCACTGCTTTCCATCTACAGCAAGTAAACAACATGAACCAATACATATCATGGGACTATTTCAGGAGGGATTATACAAGGTCTTGCAGTTAATAGGCATAACGGCAGATCAATTTGTTTCAAAATGGAAATGTGCATGCATAAACAGACACTGGTACAATTATGCCGCAGTATTCAATTTCCACATAAATTATTCTTTACGGCGATCACTAGCTCATTTAAAACATTCAACAAAACAACAGCATTCCTTTTGTATGTCTAAATAGCTTTCAAATCCTATTTCGGCCTCTTTTCACTGCATTGTAAACCAACAACCTGTTACTGTAAAGTCCCCAAGGAAAGAGAGGTTGTCACAGTGACAATACTGTACAAGACAACATTTACCAGTAAACTTAACACAGCAAAACCAATGTACTGGTAACATATCACAAGCTTCGCGTTCAAACTCTTTTAGAGACCGATTTAAAGGTAAAAAACAAGATCATAGCGGCGCTGTCTTTTCAAAGTTAAATAGTGCCTGAAATGAACACTGCAGAATGCCCAAGTGAAACCAGAGAGAGGATGGGAAGGGAGACAGAGGCAAATAGGACAATAAATACATGTGAGAAGAGCTGTAATGACATGGAGAAGAGTGTGACAACCAGCTTTAGCATGGCAGAGATGTGTGTTTTCGTAATGAAGTATGTATGTATGTATGTATGTATGTATGTATGTATGTATGTATGTATGTATGTATGTATGTATGTATGTGTGTGTCTCAATGCCTGTGTGTATCTGTGCAAGAGCAGTCCACCTCAGACGAGGTATCTCAGCCTGGCAGTGATTCCTGCTACAACCAGACGAGTCAGGAGAATAGTATATACTTTAAAGACCAGAGGAAAGTCAATTAAAAACCACCCAGTGTAAAATCTGGAACTGTATAGCCTCTCTCAGCAGAGCATACACTGTCTGTACTATTAGGCTCCCAGGAGCAAACCCACAGATATGGACCATCACAATCACTCCTGCTGCAGGTCTACTTCAGACACCATCAAGGAGATTTCAAAAGACCAGAATGTGATGCAGAATAACATTACTTGTGTATGAATCAAAAGGTCAGTAAGGTCATGGGTGTGAGTCAGAGAGAGAGTGTTCTACTGCATGTATGACTGGGGCATTACCTCTGTCTGAACACTGAGCGTGTCTGTATTACCTCTGTCTGAACACTGAGCGTGTACTAGAATGGACATGAACCTTCTTATGATGGGATAAAGGTCAGCCATTTTGGTAAGGGAGTTGGTCAAACATGGTTTGCCAGCGCTGTGATAAGATAGTGTAAAATAATGCATTTGAAGAATGTATCTGCACTGTATGTTTGTTAGCTTGCTAGCCATCCAGTTTTAGAGGAATGATTCCATTCATTTTTCAAATTAACTGCCAATATTCCATTCAAACAATACAGTCAATCCACAGCCATACACTGGCTGAAATCAGTTGATGATAGGGCTTAGACAATTTGTAAATGCAACAAGTACTGATATTGTATCCTATAATAGCCTTCACAGCTTTCCAAGAAAACTAAAATTGAGACATTTATGGTTTGTTTACATTTACACTGAGTGTACAAAACATTAGGAACACCTGCTTTTTCCATGACAAACTGACAAGGTGAATCCAGGTGAAAGCTATGATACCTTATTGATGTCACTTGTTAAATCCACTTCAAATCAGTGTAGATGAAGGGGAGGAGACAGATTAAAGAATTATTTTTAAGACTTGAGACATGGATTTTGTATGTGTGCCATTCAGCGGGTGAATGGGCAAGACAAAATATTTAAGTGCCTTTGGTAGGTGCCAGGTGCACCGGTTTGAGTGTGTCAAGAACTGCAACGCTGCTGGGTTTTTCACGCTCAACAGTTTCCTGTGTGTATCAAGAATGGTCCACCACCCAAAGGACATCCAGCCAACTTGACACAACTGTGGGAAGAATTGGAGTCGACATAGGCCAGCATCCCAGTGGAATACTTTCACACCTTGTAGAGTCCATGCCTCGACAAATTGAGGCTGTTCTGAGGGCAAAAGGGGGTGCAACGCAATATTAGGAAGGTGTTCCTAATGTTTTGTACACAGTGTATTTTAGAGGCTATTTATACAGAAATGTGGTATAAAACCTGTATAAACTTTATAATTATATGACAATATTTTAGGTTGACAATAATTCCATTACACAACTTCTGATATATCACATGCCTTACTTTTATTGTCCTGCATAAGTAAAATCAGGATTATGCCTCTACTGCCATTCATTCCAATTAGACTGGTTTGGATTTCTACCCGACCAATATGGCTGCCATTTTCACCCCATTCTGGAACTTTGGGAGTTTATGACATAGCCCTTCTAGCAATTTAATAAGATCTCTATGGTCTGAATGTTGAGCATGTCTGCATTCATCTCAGGACTCAAGGTGAGAGATAAGGTTGATTTGAGATGTTATAAATGTGGTCCTCTGTAGCTCAGCTGGTAGAGCACGGCGCTTGTAACGCCAAGGTAGTGGGTTCGATCCCCGGGACCACCCATACACAAAAAATGTATGCACGCATGACTGTAAGTCGCTTTGGATAAAAGCGTCTGCTAAATGGCATATTATATTATTATATTATTATAAAAGTTGGTCTAAAATGATCATTCATCTAAATGGTTTTCTGTGTAACGTTGGAGTGATGGAGTAGGCGTCCTCAGAGCTTTAGAGAATTCGTGTTTACTGACATCGCTTTGCAGCACACTATTTTCAATAAAACAGAGGTGGATGTGGTGAAGTGCAGGTCGAGATGAATTACTAAGGACAACGGAAACATAGACATTGTCAGTCTTTCTCCCATGATGCATAGGGAAAATGGATCTTAGTTGTGAGAAGATGGAAGATAACGTGAGAGCATGTGGCCTCTGGATATGATAAAAGGATGCTTGAAGAGCTCAGGAGTGCATCACTGAGTTAGTGTGCCACCCTGATGAGAGTAGCCATTTGCACCAGAAGAAGGTGGGTGCACTAGTATCTTGCTTACACGTGTCTCTCAGTCCCCATTCAGCCTTTTGAGCTCCACTGAAATGATGGGAAATGATATGCATCTTCTGCAGTCGCTGATGTGGAACACTCAAGTCTGATAGGGATCTGGTTTGGGATGGGAGACATCATTGGGTCTGGTGAGAACTGTGCGTATGTAAGATCATAGTAGATCACACTGAATCAAGCACTCACTGTTTAAAATGATGAAATTGATTTACTGACTTCAAATTCAGTATGTTGGATGTGAATATCTTTGTTGAACTGTCGTGTTGCATATTGAACAGATAGAGAGAACAGTTATAGAAGTATATGCATAGAGGGCACAAGAAGTGAGTGAGAGGTGTGAATTTGTGGGGTGTTTTCCATGCCTATGTCACATTGGAGTTCTTACATTGTAATTGAGTTATAACTGTTTGTTGTATGAATGATATGATATCCCTTTGTAAACTGTACATGGCCTGTTTGTCCGTATGAGCCATTGCAAAATGAGTCTTCCATTAGTGATAATAATGAATCATTCAGGTTTCCAACAGTAGAATGGCAAGACATATTTGACCAAGCAAGGTTTATCAGACAGTTGCCCACTGATACGTCAGTGATATCCCCACTGGACTGGGAAAGTATTCAAGTGAAAGAGAAGAGACGTGTTACATTAAGGAAGCAGGTGGCAGCAGGTGATAAACCATCTTAATAACTAGATGTGACCACACAATATGAAATGTTGAAATAACTTGTAACATTGTTTAGAGCCCAGGGCAAAGGAAGCAGATGCAATTTCAATATTTGAAATTGGCAAGTTTAATTTAGAGTAAGAACAAGCCAATAAGCTGAGAGAATAGCAAATACAAGAGAGAAAATTACATTCCTGAGGAAAAAAAGTGAAACGACTTAAGAAATGTATGAAAGTAATCTCCAACTGGAAATTAGAAATCAACCCGCAGAAAGGAATAACAGAAAAGAAATATTACTGTCCACTTTCTAAATCAATATGACATTGCTACAAGACAGAATTACCATGGTAACTCCGGTAAAGAATGAAGCAATTCTTATTATTTCAAAATAAAAATCGGAGCCTGAAGCCCAAGTTTTATTACAGTAGCCGACAGATCACGTCTCTGTATTCATTTGAAACATTGCTTTTCAATCACATGCTTTATGAATGTACAAATTTCATTGGACAGGCTGCTCGAGGGGTCGTAAATTAAAGTGCAAAGGTAACCAAGAATTTATCATCAGGTTTGAGGATTGGAGGTTCTCTTCAGCCCAGGTTCTTAGAAAGCCCAGTGGTGCGAATGATCAGCCAAAGACATGTCTACAATGAGGACCCAATTATTTCTGCTGCAGCTGATAGTTCCTAATACCTTGAAGGAAAGAAAATGGCTGAATTGCTTTTTTCCACTAGAATTAGAAGTCAATTGGAAACTTTATATTAGAGGGCAAAAATAAAACGTTCACCTGGAATATTTGGGGCAGGTGGTGCCATTCATTTCTAGAGACATCCATATTAAGAAATGTCAGGATGTGGTGCTTCAGAATACCAGATGTACTGTCTTTTCAGACTGGGTTAATCTGTCAATACAGATTTTTTGGGGGTAGTATAGTTAGCTAGGAACATAATGTCTGAGGTGGAGAGACAGCCTAGTTGATATTCATGACCCACTTGGTATAGCACTACATGTTCGTGATACGAGCAGGTGGTTCCAGTCCACCATCACTGTTTTCACATTTAATGCCAACACACACAACATAGCTCATACATTGGGAAATGGTAAAGACCTTTAATCCAATCAATTCCATTACAACTCTAAGTAACCAGTTATTACACTGGAGCTAGAAGTCAATGTGAAGTTGAGCCTTGTAGTAGGTCAAAAAATTCATGTAAAATGTGTGTGTTTAAAAATAGGTGGAGAGGGAATTGATTTGTATCCTACTTTCTCAAAAGAGATTTGAAAAGTGGGAAACAAGATGAGCTTTTCTCTAAAAGAGAGAGCGCTGCCTGGTTATGTCCCTAGATCGTTGTGAGGCATCAGACCTCCTAGAGACTTCACACATATTCACAAGTTTAGCACTGTTAAAGCCAAAGGGTTTCAATAAAACTCTGGCTGTCACAGACTCAACATCTCTGTGTTCTTTTTCCCTAAGAAAAAATGCCCTCATGAGAATAAGTTTCCAACTGATGTGATTTAAGGCAGAAAACAAGATCTTAAAAGCTGCATGGTGGTCTTATCACATTACTGCAGGCTAATATATGCCAAATGTAAGAAGTATGCTGAACTGCCAAGTAGCCTACCTACACAGCCAATTGCCTTATGCACAGTAGGCTAAATGGCTTTATGCTTAGTATGGACACTGTAAAATGTAGGCAATGTATCCTCTGAGCCAATGGATCACTGACAGCCTGCTCTAGCTATGGGAGAGCACAGATCCAAGCAGTTCTTTCCCCATCCCTGCCAAAATGCCAGCGCAGTTTGTCGGCCCCAGCAAGCAAAGGGTGAAGCTTTTAGGCAATGAGCAGCAGGTGATCTCAGCTTTTCTGCAAGTCCTAATGCTCCTAAAAGCCACTCTCCCTGGTTCTGTAATTGGGCATCAGTAGTTAATGTAGTATTGACTGCATTACATGCTCCTGTGCATCCTTTCCCACTAATGCCATTTGCATCACCTTGTACATTTACCATATTGCTTAGCCAATAGCTGTTAAAAGCATCTGAATCATATAGGGAACTTTTAGTAAGACAGACATCTAAAGGATACAATTTACAGTTGAGTTAATCTGGGTACATTAGCACAACATGGATTCAGCTAGACAGACCAATTTATGTTTCTACGGCAATCCCTTTATTGGTTTTTAGATGGGTAAGTGAAAGGATGCTCGGCTAAGAGATACGAAATATCAATTTTCAAACATAAATAATGGGTGGCAAATGCAAGCCATTACTTTTGGACAAAAAAGCCTCTGGCTAAAACCAAATGTGTGATGACAGTATTCTCTGCTAGATGACAAGAATAGCCTATTTTAGGTCCTAGAAGGCTGTGAGAGAATGTATTAAGTAGCCTACCTATTAAGAATACAGACCTCTTCATACATCAGCTATACATCAGCTACACAAGTGATATAAAAAACTACTTTGGATAGCACTTTTACACAAACTGATAACAGAAGTTAAGTGATCCAGTTTCACAACAGTTTCTTCCAAGTTTGAGGTTTTTGGTTAGCTTAATCTTTTTATATGCGTTGTATGAATTATGCTACTAAGTATCAACTTACACACAAAATAGGACGCCAAGAGAGACAGGTTTGCTCTAAAGTAAAAATTAATGGGATTACTTGCTCATTAACCTTTCAAAATAGACAGGTATTGCATTAGGAAAGGAAACTGTCATCCCTATTGCATAGTGCTATCCATAATTTGCAATCAAGTTAAAAGCACTCGATGTCATCTCCCATCCTGTGCTGATGTCAAAGAGCTGCTTCGGTAACTTCAGAGGATGCGAGGAGCACTTTAGGCAGAGGGAAAGTGGGACCATGTTTACAGCCGCGTTGTGTTGCTACGGTTGCAATGCCCATCATGTGAACAATCATTTATAAACATAAAGCTCCAAATTGCAGAAGACATGTAGTTTTTCAGCAATAAATTAGGCGTATGTGTATGTGCGTGCTGAGAACTTCTAATGGATGTTGGAAGTAAAATGAGCAAGGTTCTTCACGACAAAAAAACGCAAATAATTATCACCGGGTATCCAAATAAAAGTCTACTAGACGTGTGTCTTTCGTAGGAAGGGGAATGTGGGTTAACTTATATCCTGAGGTAGGCTAGGTTATCTACCTAGTACAAAAACAAACACTGTTCCAATGTGATATCCAGATGAAATACCCATCGTCGGGGGTGTTACTCACTCTCTTCCTTGTCCAACACCATCGTCCTGAGATACGAGGAGTCCGGCTCCAGACGATCCGTTCTCGGCTCCAGCAGGCTTCACCAGTCGGTGTGCGCAAGGCTTCTCTTAGAAATGAGATTTGAAACAGCGACCGAATCGTCCTTATGTGTTTTAGCAAGCTGAAATTGCACGAACGCTTGGCTTGTATCTGGTTTAGTAACGGAAACCTTTGTAACATGAACGCGGGGTTGAACGTTATTCTAGGCTATTGATAATATAATTTATCGGTGAAAGAAAGAGCGGTCCCCGCGCTCAGTTTGCTCTTGCTAAACACAGAAAATTGCCTATCCGGACTAAACTGCAACTGCAATTTACACCGGTAAAACAATGATGGTTGATCTTCGTAAATTCCATACGAAAACAAAGAATGGAAAGCAGTACAATCTACTGAATCTGTAACTGTACTCGTATCAAACGCTTAGACTAGACGACAGAGCCCTCCGCGCTGTGAAATTCTCTCCCCGTTCTCATTTGCACCGAAACTGTAACTATATTCAAGAAATCCAATTCCAGACCTGACAACTGCTAAAAGCATACTCACACTGCCTTTCTCTCCCAATTTATGTGCTGCGCCCGCTCCTGCTACTGAATAAGTGCGCGCAGTTCCCAGAGACCCTCAGATTCCCCTGTTAATTAAATCAATTCATTATGCTCAGATCTGATTAGCAGCCCTTCCCCCTCTTTGAATCAATTATTCAATACACAAACATAATTGCTTGTGCCAGAGGTGTCTAAGTATTAGCTTATTTAACTCCAAGGACACTAATTACCCCTAGGGCAAGGGAACTTTTCTCATTAATTCTGACAAAACACAAAAGCACAGCGAAGGGAAAGTGTGCGTGCGTGTGTCCCGGTGTGTGTGGTGTGCGCGCTCGGGTGTGATTGGTCTGTCTGTGAGTGCATGTGCATGCGTCAGTGTGCGTGCGTGTGTGAGTGATAGTGCCAGCGTGCGTGCATTTTATATGTCCGTGCTTGCGTGCGCGTGTGTGAGTGTGTTTGAGAGAGAGAGAGAGAGAGAGAGAGAGAGAGAGCGGGAAAGAGCAAGAGAGAGAGACAGAGACAAACAGACAGTTTTACTACGCAAGGTTTTTAATATTGCGCACTATACGTACTCTCCATTATTTTCAGGATAGAATAGAAATCGCATATCTAATTGTATTTATCTGTATATTTCTGGGAATATAACTGCGGTGATTAGTGTGTGGTCCAGACCCACTTATCATACATAGATAAACAGTCATTTTATAAGAGACAGCACAACAGATGGGCTGCGTTTTGATTAGTGGGTAGATAGGGGGTTCCGTTTCGAATCTGCTAATTTAATTGTTGGCTGTTATTGCCAAAAAGAAAGTGTTGCTGCTGCTTCATGGTGGAACCTTAAATAGCAGTACTTTCACTTGCATTGCGGAGGCTGCTAACCAATTAAGGGGGCGATCAAACCAAGATTAGCCATTTAGAGTGGAGTATGCTAAAACAATACTGGATTGTCAGCAGGCTTTATCTGCCTATGGTTTAGGCTCAGTCTGCCTTTACTTTTTGTTTTATTACAATGTAATTCATTACTGATGGGAAATGATATACCCATTATAGCTTGACCACCTGCAGTATCTGTTCTGATTCGGGAAGCCTACCTTCTTTCCGTATAGGTGAAATAGAAGTGATCTACAGTGAAAATGACGTGGTAAAGCACTTTGAATGTGATAACATTGTGGATGGCTTGTGGTGTGTACCTTTATTGGAAGCCCATAGCTATATTTAAATTACATCGTGTGGAAATGATCCTGTAATTTGTGTGTTTGAGATGGATTGTGTTTCATCAACTGCACTCACATAATCATGTATTACAGATATTACATGACTCCTGTGAATTCTACAGTGGTTTTCCTCCAAAGAGCGCTAGACTGTAGTGAACACGGGGAGATATTGCATTGCCCCTGAAATCAATGGCCTGATCCCTCTGTCACTGGCTCCCTGGTTGACATGCTCGACTTTTCATCTTCGCAGTCCTATAGATTGATGACTTATGACCGAGAATGTATGTTTGCTGACCTCTAGCAAAAGTGAATGACACATAATTAATCCAATCACACACAAAAGGGAACGAACGGAAAAACATGGTTCAATGTCATCAGCGTTTGACTTCAAATAACCATTTGACATTTGAATGTGGAAACACATCACTATAAAAAATAATATTTAGAAAGACGGAGAAAGAAGATCGTTATTAGTCTGTATGTGTGTGTGACAGAGAGAGAGAGAGGACGAGAGTGGAATGATACAACCATTTACCACGTTACAGCAATTCTAACTGTATACAACGTAAATGTGGTTCCATGTTAACATATTAGTACTGTGTAATGAGACAGTGTTGTGGTCAGGCTACTGCTGAAATGATTCCCACTGACTGACCATGGTGGATTGGTGGATTGGTTTATTCGGATCCCCATTAGCTTTTGCTGAAGCTGCAACTATTCTTCCTGGGGTCCACACATAACATAAAACATGACAAGTAACAAAACACCGATACACTGATAGACAATGAGGCTGCTGCTGAGGCCATAGTGCATCCCAAATGGAACCATATACTTTAGTTTACTTAACTCTATTTTCTTAAAACTGCATTGTTGGTTAAGGGCTTGTAAGTAAGCATTGTGACAAAGAACATTTGATTTGATTTGATATTCCCTATATGCGCTACTTTAGACCGGAAAGTAGTTCACTATGTAGGGAATAGGGTGCCATTTGGGACACAGACAATATGTAACTGGCAGGTAGGTTCAGCTCCCACTTTGGCGTTAATCAGGAGATGGAGGCATGAAGGACATGTCAGGCACAGGCCCATACGCCACAGCTCTCCCCTGATTAAGCTCTCCTATGAATGACTTGCGTTTGTGCTATGACACAGATCATGTTTCCCCCCTGTAATAATGGTCACCTAGCGATGGAGCACTCTATTGTTTCCTCTGTTCCGGGGGGCTACAGGGGGGGCTACAGTGCAGACCCTTCCTACTCCAGTGCCAACAGCAGGGTCAGTGATGGCTGGGAACAAGCCCCTGAGTGGCTCGCTCCTCTGATACAGAGTTAATTAAAATTCATTTCTGAATGTGCATTAGCCGGGCCCCATCTATTTACCGGCAGCTCACATGCAGCCACTACAAAACATTGCTCTGTAATTAACCCCACCTAATCAGATAGTGGAGCAGTGTTGTGTTCCCGTTCGTCCTCAGGCACACCGCCATTGGATGGAGGTTTCAGAGAGAGAATGAGCCATTCTCTAGTTCAGAATGGATAAGCAGATTAAAACCTCATATCAAACATGGTATTTAGTTTACCGGGTGGCCTCAATGGAGAGTACTCTCCTTTTATGTGTGATGGGGTAAGGCTTCAGGGGTGTGTTTTTAAAGGCCCGGCCCTTGATTTGAAATTGTCTAAGTGGGATGAACAGTGTTTTTTAATCAGAACACTTCCAGCGCATCCAGAATGTGTTTTTCTCTTGTTCAGTAAAGCAGTAAAGAGGTTAGCTACCTCATGTTTAAGATTGTGAGAAGATTGTGAAACCTACTGTAGGCCTACCTCATTCTAGATCATCATCCTTCCACTCTCCTCCTCTCCATATGGATTGGTTACTGATATGTTGCTGAGGTTGTATGCTCGATCAACTCATAGAAAGACACTTAAGGTATAAAATACAAAAGGCATATGCTGTAAATAGATCCCCTTTTCCCTGGGGCCTCCAGGGGAAGGCTGGGTTTACTTACTCCAGCAGGTGTTAGTGAATGAGGTGCTTTGGTGAGGTTTTGAACTGATTTGTTCACTGCCACTGTATGTTGCAGTTGATATACTTTATCACGTTCGAGAAATGCACGTCATTCAAATAAATGTTTTAACAGAACAATAATAACCCACATTTGTTTTGGTCTCTGAAGAGAGTTAAGGTGCAGCCCCTCCTAGTGGCGGAACATTGTATATTCTCACTTGATGCTTACACACAAACTTGTCTTTGAGGATGTTTTGAATTCACTCTGTAGTTTCCTGAGACCACTTAATGCCACATTCCACTTTGTCCTGGGAAGTCTAAAGCTGGGAGAAGATTGTCAGGGAAGGAATTCACACAGTATGGGCACATTGAGTGGAAACGTGACTCTCACACTGACAGTGCCAGCAGTAATACATAGTGTGTAAAAACCTCTGTACACCTACTCATTTAGAATTTAGGAACCAATCTAAAATAGATGAGGTGTCATTTGAGGAGTGGGGGGTAGGGGAGAGAGAATCCCTTTCCCAAACATTTAATCCAACTTTAATCCCAGTCATTAGGAATAAGACATGCCGAGCTGTCCGGCCGTGCCTCTAAATTACAATCAAACGGTTACCAATTACACAAATTATTGACGGTAGATTCTCTTTTCAACTGCAAATTAAGGCTATTAAGAAAGGCTCCTTTTTAATGCAAAAGTGACTAATTAACCAACGGATGGGAAATCTGCAGCCCAGATATCAAAAAAGTGCTCAGCGCACATTGCAGAAACACAAGGGAACCAATTAGTTTAATTATCAAAACAGCTAATTAAAATTGCACAGTTCCTAATTAGTTCTTTGCTTTTGCCTCTAATTGACAGCATAGAGATAAATGGGCTGCCGATGAAAAGGGGAGAGGAGAAAAACAGGAGAAACTTGGGCAGAATATTTGTGCTGACTTTATCTCCGTCTGTGTGGCAGCCCTTGAAAGTGGAAAATTAATGACCTTAATTCCCAAACTGTTTTCCCTCTAACGGTGCTCCCCTCTGTGCTCCTGGTGCATGCTCCTTTGTATGGGCCTGCCACCCTGCCAACTGCTGGAATGGGAGAAAAGGGGGACTTGGGGGAAGGAGCCATGATTCTCTTCCTAATGTGACAGCTTCCTCCTAACAATAGAGAGAGATGAAAGAATGGAGCAGATGTAACCACTGGGAGCATTGCATCATGGGACTGCAACTCTGTTGCACTTTTTTAAAGGGCTTCTGTCATCTTTTGGAGGACTAATTTGTCCCATGAAAAAGAGGAATCTGCCGGGACGGAGATAAAAGACATTTGATGGACCAGAAATACTTTAAAGATTTTTATTTGGATGCCAGACTGAATGCTAAAACGTCTCTGATGAGTAATTGCTCTCCAAACTTTATGCATTCATTCATTTTCTTGAAGAAATGAACCATGTGATCTCAGGTCTGAATAAAAATGGAGGCAGGCAGGCAGGCTAAGTCATACCAAAGATGGTGGATCAATTATGATAGCTCTATCAGGACGTTTACCATATAAAAATTACTTAACTGGGTGCGTCTCCCATAGACACCAGTGCAATAGCTGCTGGGTCTGGCCTACTTAGTTCATTGACTTTCATTGAACCAGAAAAAAAACTGCGACAGAGGTGTCTCACTTCCTTTTCCGTCTCTAGTTATACCCTATAGATTTATCATTAAGGTTTCCACTCTTATTGGTATGATCTGTTTGAAGGTCCTTGAAACTAAAGAATAAAGATGGATCCTGTTAGACAGAATTGTTACACAGGCAAACCTGAATGACAGTCATTTACATCTGAAGGGGAGACTCTCTGTGGTGTATATCCTCCTGGGCAGGTCAGGCAGCTGATGCTAGGGCTGGGGCTGCATGAGGCTGGAGCTGCTTGAGGCTGGGGCTGCATGGGGCTGGGGTTCCAGGGATCGGGCTGATGCTGAGGCGGCTCTCTGTCTGTCTGTGTTCCTGGGAGGCCAACCTTGTCATGTGTAATCCTGTCTCTCTGCCTGCAAGTGACATGCGGGTCCTCTCGGCACATTATCAGATAACGATCTACTAATCAGTTTACTTTGGGGCCTGTGTTAAAATGTAAATTGCATTAATGCTCAAATTATGCATCAAACTACGCAGATAGGGCCGGACCATGAGCCGCATAATGCTAGGATCATTCAGTTAGTACCTTCTACATGCGGTGTTAATGCACTGATTTCTCCTGCTCTGGTCAAAATCAAGTGTGATATGTCAGTCAGTTGGTGACTGGGAAACTGGAGGATCCTTTTATGAATTGGAAGAGATGGTCTTTTTGCAAAGCCCCACTAAAAAGCAGTGATGATTAGTTGTCTGTTTCTTTTGTCTAACATGAGCTCATGGAAAAGGAATTTCAGCTCTACGTTAATGTTTTGCTCTCATCTCGGGTTGAAATTGCGTAGGTATTAATTTACTTGTAATCCTTGCGAGTAAAAGCGGATTGCCTGAAGAGCTTTTAGTGACAACATTCGAAATGTGATTTATCTGAACTCTTTTTGCCCATTTCAAAATTACACCCTGAAGAGACCCAATGTAGCAAAGGTTTTGCCTAGAGGAACTTGCTGCCCATGACTAACAAACACAAGTCCTGCACTAATTGATTGTCTTGTGTTTTATTTATGGTACGTCAGTAATTAGTGGACAGCATAATGTAACTCATTCATTAACACCTGCTACCACTATGGAACTCACTGCTTTGTTTTAGATGCACACATCATTAGGGAGAAACAATGGTGGGAATTTATTAGCGTGGGCTCGTGTAAATAGTCGGTGTGCCTTTAAAGAAGAACACAGGCCTGTAAAACTTTTGTCAGCATTTGCTCACTGATTCCATTTGCTGCAGAATATGTTAAGGAAGAGCAGTATAAATTTAATTTTAATTGTTTTGTACACACGCCAGTGAAAAGGAACTGATTGGATACAGTTCACAGACAGTATATTAATAGGTTATTTTCATATGTTAATTGGTTTGCATAATCTCTCCCTGTGCATGCTTTCGAAGTACCTGGCATTGAGAAGGAGACAAGAGAGAAAGGAAGACTCCAATTTACATAAAACCAGCTCTTCTGAACGTTAAATAATAATGCATCTGCAAGCTGAAGGTGTGTTCAGTTAGCAGAAAGCACATTTTTATAATTTATGCTCCAGCTGTTTCAGTGCTTTCGAGTCCATTTTCCTCCCTGCCTGCATTTAATGAAATCTTGTTACTGGAGAATTGACTGGGGTGAATTGAGATTTTAATCCCATTGACGTTCCACCATGGAAATGCACACTGGTGGGACCTTTTAATGGAGGGCTCTGTAATGAGAAGACACTTGTATTCAGCTCCCGACAATAATGAATCTCATCAAATGTTAAAGCCCAGGCCGCGTGCGAGGGGCTCGAATTTCAAGGTTTTTGACCATCCCCATTTGAGGCATTCCTCGGGGAGTGTGTGATTACTCAAGTTTAGCAGTTTATTGCCTCATCTTTCAATAGCCACTGAAGCACAAAATTCTCATCTAGGTAGTTTTTTTTCTCTCTCTCGTTGAAGAACAGGCCAATATAGAGTGCAGAACAGCTGCTGGGATCCTGAGGAACTGCTGTTAGCATTGCTGCTATTATTATCACCAGTGTTATTATCCAATGGATCTCTCATGATTGTAGATTAAAAGCAAAATTGGTTGGCAAAGTCATCTATGTTTTTGTCATTGTGAATGTAATGGGTTTTCTCCCCAACATGAATGTGTTCACCATCGCCTATGCTAAGGTACATCTCCATGCCTCTCTTTGTTGTATTACAGTCTTATTCTAGAAGAAGCACATGAGGGGGAAGTCCCCAGGTCTTATCTTCTTCCTGGTCCCTTCTCCCTCTGCCCTGCTTAACCCCTGACCTGGGGCCATTGTTTAGCAGAGAGGTTGTGTAGATTAGGTAGCCTTCCAGGGCATACAGAGACTGGGCAGCATAAGACCATGCTGCACTTCTCTTCTCAAATACCAGCCATTCACTTGGCTAGCATGAAACCATGGAAAGAAAATCCTGTGATCCAACAGCAGTCGACTTTGAAGTGGACTAATTCAGTGTGATGATCTGTTTGGAGAGTCAAAGAGCATGCTCTATGGTTTGCTGACCTCATTCCAGCCTGAAATTCTCTGTTGAAAATATATGTTTGGAAATTAAGTAGCTACATATGTTGTTACCACATTTTCAATTGAATAAATCATGGACATGGAGTATGTTGATTTTGAAGTCAAACCCCAGATATGATCAAACCTAATATAATGTATCCCTTTTCTCTCAAGCATGACATTGCTGACATGTTTTGTGGTACAGGTCAGGTATGTCCTCTACTAAGCTTTAGTTCACTTTATCTGTCCCACTATAGTACAGTGACCTAACCTAAAACAACAGGCCGGAGAAATCTCCCAGGGTCATAGGGGTCGCCGGGATGTAATGCAGTTTTATATTTGAATGACCAAACGTGACCTTTGAGATTAGAAGAGGAGCCATTTCTCTGCAGGCCAGAGTGTGTCCCTGCTGCTATGAAGCCCATGTCCCTTTGATCCCTCTGTAATGAGACTAACACCACACGTTGTGGTCACTGAACACTGTGACACACTGTGACACTCCGCTGGAGAGCCGGGGTGTGTGTGTGTGTGTGTGTGTGTGTGTGTGTGTGTGTGTGTGTGTGTGTGTGTGTGTGTGTGTGTGTGTGTGTGTGTGTCACGTGTGCCTTCAGGTATAGTGCCTGGAGACATACATCCACAAGGACAAGTATGGCAGTACAAGACCGATAATACTCCAAGACACCACAGACATTCACACTGATTCTCTGAAACACACTAACTTTAGGTTCTAGGAGTTCTAATCAGAGTATGGGAATCCCAGGCATCAGTGGAGACATGCTGTGCTGCTCTGTCCTATAATTTGTTTGAGGGTGTGCTTCTCTGGACCCACTGTGGCCAGATGGAGGGACGGCAGGCTGCAGCGTAGCCCAGCTCTCTCAGACATCCACAGAGGTCCGCTGAAGATCAATCATGGCTGGGGCCGTCCCCACGAGGCTCTCAGTAACATCCACTGATTGCTTTCTGCGGTGCAGGCCGTTAAGTGGAGTCTGGCGATGGGCTCCTGGACAACACTTAACAATCAATCAGGGGGGCATGGCCACTTCCCACTGCATGCTGGGCTTAGCGCAGCTCCCTTCCTCCGCATTACACACAAACAATAATTCAGGTGGACACAAGTGACACTCAAGAATCACAGGGGGAATGTGGCTTTGAGTTAGAATGTGGTAGAGGAGAGATGGAAGGAAAACGTAGGTTGTGTGATTTACATAGACTGGGTTGATTGAGGCCTGTTAAACCCAGCAGTTGTCATTATCCTTCACAGAGAGGACTTGTCATGTTTCTGTATCTGTCTTTGTTTCTATTTTGAATCAGTGTCCTTCACAGAGAACGGTAGTTGACTTTGTTCTACTAGAAGATGAAACGAGAGACAATCACACATCAGAATCCATCGTCGTCATAGGAACATACACGGTGCATTATGGCAAATTAAAGTAATAACTTTTGAGCATGTTATGAGACAGATGCAGAGCGTTTTAGTTTCACTGCATGGTTGTGCAGTAGGACATCAGCCGGGCCCAGCCCTAACTAAGAGGGCTACTTGAAGTTTACCTATTGATTAAGGATTCCATTGACTTAATGAACCCTCAGCCTTCCATCAGACAAGTTGCCAATATATGTTCTAATCTCTAAAACGGATGTCTGGCCCCGGCTCTCTTTAAATGAATTGATCTACTCATTCTCCTACAAATGGGAAAATGGGCGAGTATTGATATGATTCTTAGGCTGGTGATGGATGTGTGTGGCGTTAAAACACGAGCCATAGTCCAGAGTGCAGGAAGTCCACAGGAAACTGCATTACCAGAGCGACTCAGAGAGAGACCACTTTGATTAGTATGAAGAAGGAAAAAAGTTCAGCCCACCTGTTTGTTTCTTACATGCACTTTGGATGATGGCAATCCACACCCAAATGAAACAATAGGAAATACTGACAAAGCTTCTTTATTTAGAGTAGGGGTTTTCTTGAATGAAAAAGGGTTATTCCTATGGATATCCACCATGGGAAAGCTTCACTTACTGTATTTAAGAGATTATCTTTTTCTGGGATAGTTCTTGATATAATTTAACACCTGTGAAGAGATTTGTAACACATTATGGGGAGCTGAGCTCAGATCTCTTACTACTGTAGTGAATGTGGCAGGGAATGTCAGTAGGCCTATCTGAGGAGAAGGTTTGATGTTGCTGGTGAAGAGAGGATGAGATCATTCCTGGTCCTTGATTCAGGTCTTCACAGTGAAGGATATGATCTCAGACAAAGGTGTTGTTTGATATTCAGACCCTTGGCAAATATTAGTGTTAGTCAGATTGAACCCAAGGGAACGGGAGATGCCTGCATCCCTCCATTGTTTCACTGGCTGGGGGGATACGTGGGCCGATTGTTTTGGGGAGCTAAGAACCTCTGTGTTCAGTTCCCACAACAACCAGGCATTGTCGGATCTTTCTGAGATTACAAGCGTGACCACATGAATATTCACAAATGTGGACCAGCTGTAGTGAGAACCACAGAGACATTCACATTCAGAGAACTCGGATACCATCACACAACTCTCCTGGAAAACATTGCTTTATATCCCCAACTTTCCATTAGAAAAGGCACTTTATTTGAGGACATTTTACAATCGCTTTCCCTCACTGATCCCCCCTCTATTTGGTTGTCAGAAATGTTCATATTTTCTCCGGCCTGAAATAATGAGCCAGCTTTATTGGTCAAAGGCCATAATAATTTGAGTTCTTATTTTATAAACTCATTTCTTCCGACTGACATTGTGATAGAGGCAGGAATAATAAATCACAAACACGTTCCAGAAGATTGCATTGTAAATGTCAAACTAGACAGGAAATTGTAATTAAAGAAAGGAAATTGCTTCAAAGAAGCACTTGAATTTTAAAATGAGCTAAGCATGGAATTTTGTAAGCATTTAATTATGGCCCAATTTGCGGAGGCTGTTTAGCTCTCTCTCTCTCTCTCTCTCTCTCTCTCTCTCTCTCTCTCTCTCTCTCTCTCTCTCTCTCTCTCTCTCTCTCTCTCTCTCTCTCTCAGTCATATAGTAATTCTCTCCTCTACACAGCTGCTATTGAAAGCTGGCTGCTGAGAATGCTTAAAGGATCAGGGCAGAGCTTAATTCTCATCGCTCTTGTTCACAACCAAGGTTATTATTTCATGATATTTCTCCCTGACATTGTCTCTGTGCACTCTCAACTGAAGGGTCTCAATTGGGGCAGAAAGAGGGAGAAGATATGTGGATATCTCCTATGTGGATAACAACCCCCCTCCTTTTCCATCAGCGAGATTGAGACTTAACCCTAAATAGATAATTGTGTATCATATTTTGGATGGGAGCACTTCATAGAAGTGGCGCTGTCTAGCAGCAACATCAATATTGAACCCTCTTTATTAATATTTATATATGTTGGCATGACAATACCAGTGAAATCAGAGGACAGAAAGTATCTAATATGATGTGTCCCTTTAAGAATTTTGCAGTATGCTTGAAAAATTATTTTATTTTATTTATTTTATTAGGATCCACATTAGCTACTGCTAAAGCAGCAACTACTCTTCCTGGAGTCCAAGGTTTGGCTTTAAGCTAAGGTCCACTGTCCATATTTACTCCTCAGACTATTTGAGTTTATAGAAGATAGCTTCCAATCTGTTTTCATATCCTAAAGAGTAACATTGGTAGAGGGGTAGAGCTCCATTGCATTTGACCACCCTGTCAAAACCAGGCCCCAGGCCCATCCCTATCCCTGCTATAGGAACAGAAGACCAGGAGAATGAAGTGAGTGTCTGTGTGAGGGGGGCTGCAGGAGGGGGGCTGGCGGTCCAGTGTTCACAGTGATGTCACGCAGCCTCTCCGCAGACTGGCTGAGTAAGAGGAACAACAGAATTTCGACTGAAGAGATCAATTATAGATAGAAGGAAATGAATGGGAAAAGTAATTTAATAAATTATTGAGTTGATGTCTTATATCATGTACAAAAGCAAATGAAAAATTAGATTGTGTATTTGGATGAAGCTGGATTTAAAGAGCTTTAAAATTATATTTAATTAGAAAAAGAAAATAAATGTCAGTGATTGGTATATGAGGTTTCACTGGGGAGGGTAATTTTATGAGGGCATTTGGAGCGATAGCAAATGATGTGCCAGCTTGGAGTGTGACTGTCTGGACAGACGAGGAGAGGAGATGGTGGGGGCCAGAGTTTAAAGAGTCGACAGTGGAGTGTCGCTGTGTCTTCTCCCCTCTCACAGATGGGCAGATTGGGAGGCACAGTTTTTCTTCCTCTCTTTGGGCCCCGTTCCACTCCAGTCTACATGGCCACCGACACAACAATGCAACCAGTCTACTGAATAAAAGGCACAGGAGCAGATCCAAAACATGTGCTATGAATGTGTCATGGAAATTAGGTTGAGAGAGCGCCTCAGCAAAGGGTCAGAGAAGATACCACACGTAAAGTAAACTCAAAACATCACTACATTTTATAGAATGGCTGCAGCTCTGTGAGTTAAAGTGTAAGTTCAAGTAAACTTTATTTTACACTGTTGTTTTATTCAAAACGACATATCCAACGTTCAATTAAACGTATGTTTCAGGACTTAAAAAGAGGATAGCATGGTTCACACTTCAGCCTGAGGAAATATAAATACAGATAGTAATTAGACAAGGAAACTTAAAAGTTGAATCTGAGCCTCTCCTCCACGTGAACTGTGATGTGAGGAAGGAAGCCATGGGACAAATGAGGGGGAGAAAGGGATGAGAGGAGCAGAGAAAGATGGAGGGGGAGACGGGGGAGAGAGATTCATTTATGTGTGTGTTTCCGATGCCATGTCTGGGATGTAGCATCCCCTCAGAAGGCGCCTGGCGCGGAGTGTCTGGAGATGCAGAATGCAAATAGAGCAGGTTTCTAGGTGAGGTTGGGCACAGTCACAGCCTGTGTTGGGACCCAATCGGCGAGTCGCTAAACAAGTGTTCTTTGTGATGCTGGGCCCCTGGGAGCGAGGGAAACGACTCCCATCATCTGCTAGGCTGTGTTACTTAAGCAAAAAAATACTCAAGTCTGCAGCCACTATTTATAAGATGAAAGACTCTCTTCGGGGAATGTCAGAATTAGTATTTTTTTCCTCCAATTAATTTGTGTTGTGAGATAGTTTTCTGGTGCCCAGGCTCCCCAGTGAGTTGGTGTTTGTGTGTTTGCTCGATAGTCATTGTGTCGAAACTCCAGCAAAAGTGGACTGTTTGTTGGGCTTGCTTTGTTACTGTTATGCACTCAGCTCTTAGTATGGATGAGCATCCTCATTCGGAAAACCTTAATAGTGTTTCTACAAGATAGAGTTAGCATTTATTTTATATACTCAGTAGAAATAAGTAATGGATGTAGCGAGAGGCATTGTCAAAAGGTGAAGCAGGGAAAGAAATGGTGCAACACATTGTCAACATCTCATTTTCAGAACTTAGAACATTATCCATTTCTTCCCCTTGATATCACTCTCTCTCTCTCTTTCTTTCTACCATGCACATGTACACATACACACACTGACAAACATAGAGAAGAGAAGCCATAATGAATTAAGAACATCTCAGTATGATTAATTGGTTATATCAACTAAAGGCAAAGATAAAAGCCGAACTGTAATTGAATGTAATGCTTCATTTAAGTATAGATTTGTACCAGACCACTTTATTGAATTGCTTTCTCACAGTTATAATATGCTTTTAAAATGGAGACGACAAACTCATGTTGGGGAATAAAAAAGTCAGTTAATAGCTAATTTACCTAAAATTCACTCTTTTCATGTGGAGTGGAAATCCATGTTGTGCCATAGGCGTAGTGCAGTACTGCATCCCCTGCCCCGATGATGTGGCTTGGTGATTGTAGCCTGCAGTGTTGGTTGAGGAGAAGGAGAACCTCTCTCTCCATGTCTTCAGGCATTACTGCAGTAATGGAACAGAAAAGGTGCTAATATTAAAACGTGTGACTCCACTAATTAATCAGTTTCAATATTCTGCAATTCTAAGCACTAAATTATCATAAGACATCCGCTCTTGTGCCCATTCAAATGAGCAACATTTTGCTTGGAATAAACTGTTCCACTTAATGAGTTGAGAAAAGAGCATGATTACCTCCTCCACTCCCATCAACACATTCTAAAGGCTGCCATAGAGAACGTTATGGGGGATATGAATAGACTGCATCTCTTTTGACTTGAAATGAAGTCACTAGACTTCAATTGTTGTCCCCCATATGTCAATGTGCCAACGAATAGCACTGCTGATCAATGAAAATGTGAATAAGGTAAGTCTATCTGGGCAAAGTCAAATTCATGTCAAATGCCTTTGGAAATCACACTTGAATAGTAGTTACACTTAAGACTAAAGAGTGAGGGGGCGAGATCCCATCATGCTTTGTTCTGACATCTGTCAGTGAAATGTGATGATGGGTTGGAATGCCACAGTAACTAGATGTTTTCTAAAGCATTGTGCTAAGATGGCCCATTCGAAGAACATAAACCAGGGTCATTACAGCAATATAAGATCCGTCCATTATCCTAACGGTTGCTATTAATTGCACACGTACTGAAATGTCTGTGCTCGTGTGTATGTTTATGCATGCCTGCGTACGTTCACACATTTCTAGGGGAATAATTATTTAGAGCATCAATTTGTTAGTTAGTCATCTGCAGGTGCCTGTATCCACGGCATGCCATCTCTTTGCACCATTGTAATTGAATAACTTCTAGAAAAGTCATCACATCTCTGTTTTTCTCTCTCTTATGCGGCGTGTAAAATGTGCTCCTGTAACTACCTGGGAGAGCAACCCATCAACAGCTGTTAGAGCTGACTTGAAGGTTAAATATTAGGAAGGAATCCAATTTCTCTTGTCTATTCAGCTCAGCGGTGTGTTAGATTGCAGCTGGAGTGTGCTTACGGAGTGTGGGATATGAAGTGGGCTAATCAATCCCCTCTGCTTCATTCTCAAATTCCTCTCATATCAGGTCCCTGCCCCCCGGCAGGCCTTCTGCTTTCCCAAAGCCAATTCCACACGAAATAAGAACTGTGACCTGCAGCTAGAGGGTGAAGTTGAGTTTTCCCTTCATGATTAATCTCTTCTTGGGTGGCTTTCTGAAAAAAAGAAGAGGGGGAGGAGAGAGGGAGAAGGTGAAAAAAAATAAGAAAACATGCAAGTCGCTGCCTTGTGACGGGCAAGTTTTTTTCCTCTGAATGAGCCTGGTGCAGTGAAGCCTGCTTATCTGCCCAGAGAAAGAGGGAATTCATTTTGACAGGGCTTCATGTTGACATTGAGAAAATGAACTACCCGATGCTACGATTAAACCTGGGCTTCCATAATTGTCATCTGAACTGTGGCAATGATGAAACTTAAAGTATGTTTTCAACGGCTCCTCATTTCAAGGACTTTGGAGGGCCCGGGGCGATGGAGTGGTGCAGCAAGTGTTTGGCAACTAATAAACGTGTGCGTGTATCTCTCAAAGATAGGGGGATGTACAAGACACTCTGCTTTGTTCTGAGAGGAAATAACCTTGATCTTCCTAAACCTCCATTTGAATAAAAGTGAGACCTAAGAAGATGATCTGGCCTGGTCTGAGAGCATCTTTATCTTCTCCTTGTTTTTGCTCTCTAGCTCTTCAACAGAGATGTTCATTATGCTTTAGTATGTCAAGCACTCAGGCCTTGATGGTCAGTCTTTTCTTCAGGAGGACTCAGAGCAGAGATTGCCTGTTAGACCCACAACAAAGAGGCCAGCCTTATTATGGAGCCAGCAGATGGGCCGAGCACTACCAGAGCAGAGGGGTAAGGTGATATAACCTTAAAGTGCCAGTATCACATTTTACAGGTTATAATGACATCTGTCACTGAGATTGGACCTGTCAAGCGCTCCCTCCATCCACTTGAATTGCTCTTAATGGCTGTCCGTGATGGTCCAGACGCACTGTTAGACCTGGGTCGATGCCCGTCCACCGAGTGTTGCTGTGGAAAGCCAGAGGAGATAAGGCCCTTTTTGAGTTAGCATCAGCTGGATTTGGGAGCTTTAGGGGGCTGATGTCGTCCGCTGTGGTTGAAGAATGAATTGGGTGCAATCATATACTGTACAAAAAATTGTGTTAGTCTATTTATTTCGTTTGATCGTCTCATGTGGTCCTCTGTAGCTCAATTGGTAGAGCATGGCACTTGTAACGCCAGGGTAGTGGGTTCGTTCCCCGGGACCACCCATACGTAAAAATGTATGCACACATGACTGTAAGTTGCTTTGGATAAAAGCGTCTGCTAAATGGCATATTATTATCATATAGGTTAGGATTTACAGTATATTACATCATAAGTCATCTTTTGAGGCACCAAATACAACAAGAGATGTGCTCACAGGGATTCTAAATGGCTTCTCAAAATGTATGCATTTTTTATGTCTTAATGATAATTCCACATTGGATATGCAAGCGTTACACACACATCTAGTACATTTTTAAGTGTCTAAAGCATTCCATTTGTAAAACAGCCCATTTGCCCACTACCCCCCACCAAACAAATTGGTTGAGAACAACAAAGTTCAATCTATGTCTGGATATTTCTTTGTTTGTTTCTCTCTCATCTCCAGTGGGGCACTTATGAAAGTGCTCTTTTGCATCAGAGATAAGGTGTGCTGGTCCACGGGGGACCCAGTGAGAGTGGGTTTGAGGGGATGGGGAGGCCAGTCTCCTACAGCTAGAAGCACCTCAGAGCCAGTCTAAACAGTGGGCACGGGCCTCAACACACGGTCTAATGGAAGAGTGGAGTAGCAAACACCAAGGAGCAGCATCTGAGTGAGGGACTGGGGTGAGGTAAACATGTTCTCCATCGCTGCCTGGTCTGACTGACTGACTGACTGACTGGGGGCCTGGAACTCAGTCATAAAAGATAGAAAGGGACAGTGCTTTGTACCTGCATAATGATTCCTACTGTACATTATGTTGTTTTCTAGCCTGATGGATGTAACAAGGCCTCTGTCGTATCTGAAATGGAGTTCTGCTTGGCCTCCGTGTTGTACTAGTCTTGAAAACCCGACGCTAGGCAACAGTGACTAGGGTCTGAGTTCAATGATGGACTCTTTTGGCAACTTTGATAAGAGGAAACATTTGTTACGGGGTCGGTCCTCTTCAGACAAACAACTCTCCCAATGAATCACGTGGCAGACATGCCAGAACGTTGTGATTCAAACCCAAAGTTTGCAGGCAAAGCCTTTGCAGTGGTGTTAGTGAAGGCAGTTGGTGAAAACTAGCCACTTGCGAAATGCACTCATAAAAATGTAAGTAGTGGTGTTGGCAGTGACGTAGTTCCACTATGCCAAAAGAGTCCATCATTAAAACCAGACCCTAGTCGCTGTTGCCTAGGGTCGGGTTTACCAGACTAATGTTGTACAGTTATTTAATCCTGCATTCATTATGGTGGTCCACTAGATGAGTTAGATCTGCCAACTACTGCATAATCAGTCACTGCCATCATTGTAATGTAGCTGAGCTCTTCTCTTAAGTAGCTGTAATTGCTTTGTGTGTCTAAGACTTACATATAGTGGCATTTACATGGGCTGGATGGAATTGAATGTGCAGTATTCCCCCAGTGCTGCCTCTCTCCAGTCTCCAGTAGCACACAGTGCTTCACTCCTAGAGCCACTCTCTGACAACTCTGACTCAGAGCTCCATCATATTGATGAATAAAATAGTACCTTTTTCCAATTAGATTTTCCAGTGTTGGCAAGAAAATGCACATGCTGGGGGAAAATTTGTCCGGCTCCTTGACGGTTTGCGAGAGAAGCATAAAAGTTGTGTCCTGGGCCTTAATGATACGGATGATGATGTGGTAGGCTGACACTTTGTCAGGGAGGGCCATGGTACAGGGTGAGAGAGATCCTGGCCCACTCCTCCTCACTCCTCCTCACCTCATTGTCCTCTTCTCCTCTCCCTGGGATGGAGGAGGGGATGGGGCATAAATGGCCCCTTTCTGCTCCGACTCCAACTGTCATCTCAACCTCGGCGGAGCTGTGCTGCACTTAGGCCCCATTTGCTTTTAAGGATGTCTGACAGGACGGCGGCCACGTATGATCAAACTTTACTTTCGCCGTGCACTTGTGACAGTTCATTCAGAGGGGCCCTAATGCGCTGTCACCAGCACTCTCCACTCAGCTGCCTTGATTTACCTTCCCCATCTGTCTCAGTCAAGCAGCACCAGGATGGGAGTTGGGGAGGGAGGGTGGCCTGCTAACTCTAGGGCCCACACACTTTATTTTTAACGTGTCCCTCCCAGCCCCCATATCTTCCTCATACTCCTCACCTACAGTGGGGAGAACAAGTATTTGATACACTGCCGATATTGCAGGTTTTCCTACTTACAAAGCATGTAGAGGTCTGTAATTTTTATCATAGGTACACTTCAACTGTGAGAGACGGAATCTAAAACAAAAATCCAGAAAATCACATTGTATGATTTTTAAGTAATTCATTTGCATTTTATTGCATGACATAAGTATTTGATCACCTACCAACCAGTAAGAATTCCAGCTCTCACAGACCTGTTAGTTTTTCTTTAAGAAGCCCTCCTGTTCTCCACTCATTACCTGTATTAACTGCACCTGTTTGAACTTGTTACCTGTATAAAAGACACCTGTCCACACACTCAATCAAACAGACTCCAACTTCTCCACAATGGCCAAGACCAGAGAGCTGTGTAAGGACATCAGGGATAAAATTGTAGACCTGCACAAGGCTGGGATGGGCTACAGGACAATAGGCAAGCAGCTTGGTGAGAAGGCAACAACTGTTGGCGCAATTATTAGAAAATGGAAGAAGTTCAAGATGACGGTCAATCACCCTCGGTCTGGGGCTCCATGCAAGATCTCACCTCGTGGGGCATCAATGATCATGAGGAAGGTGAGGGATCAGCCCAGAACTACACGGCAGGACCTGGTCAATGACCTGAAGAGAGCTGGGACCACAGTCTCAAAGAAAACCATTAGTAACACACTATGCCGTCATGGATTAAAATCCTGCAGCGCACGCAAGGTCCCCCTGCTCAAGCCAGCGCATTTCCAGGCCCGTCTGAAGTTTGCCAATGACCATCTGGATGATCCAGAGGAGGAATGGGAGAAGGTCACGTGGTCTGATGAGACAAAAATAGAGCTTTTTGGTCTAAACTCCACTCACCGTGTTTGGAGGAAGAAGAAGGATGAGTACAACCCCAGGAACACCATCCCAACCGTGAAGCATAGAGGAGCAAAGGGGACAGGACGACTGCACCGTATTGAGGGGAGGATGGATGGGGCCATGTATCGCGAGATCTTGGCCAACAACCTCCTTCCCTCAGTAAGTGCATTGAAGATGTGTCGTGGCTGGGTCTTCCAGCATGACAACGACCCGAAACACACAGCCAGGGCAACTAAGGAGTGGCTCCGTAAGAAGCATCTCAAGGTCCTGGAGTGGCCTAGCCAGTCTCCAGACCTGAACCCAATAGAAAATATTTGGAGGGAGCTGAAAGTCCGTATTGCCCAGTGACAGTCCCGAAACCTGAAGGATCTGGAGAAGGTCTGTATGGAAGAGTGGGCCAAAATCCCTGCTGCAGTGTGTGCAAACCTGATCAAGACGTACAGGAAACGTATGATTTCTGTAATTGCAAACAAAGGTTTCTGTACCAAATATTAAGTTCTGCTTTTCTGATGTATCAAATACTTATGTCATGCAATAAAATGCAAATTAATTACTTAAAAATCATACAATGTGATTTTCTGGATTTTTGTTTTAGATTCCGTCTCTCACAGTTGAAGTGTACCTATTAATAAAATGACAGACCTCTACATGCTTTGTAAGTAGGAAAACCTGCAAAATCGGCAGTGTATCAAATACTTGTTCTCCCCACTGTATATGTTTACCTTTCCAAACTTCAACCTGCAGTACAGCACTATACAACGCAGTGTACTACTACTATTGCTGTTGTCTGAGGATTTTTCATATCACCTTCAGTGGCCACTAAACATATATTTTTTAAATGTTCTTTAATATTGGGGAATGAGGATCTTATTGTCTTGAATAGTGCATTGTCCCTGTGTTGTCTATTAACCCCTGATTGTAGTCCTGCTGGGGATGGTAGCGTGGAAGGTAGAAAGCAGTATTACAGATCACCAGGCTTTAGTAATCAAGCCCTCTACACTGGCTCCTGGTGTCTTACACACACGCATGGGGGAGTGTGTATACTATATATTTTTAAGCTTATGAAAAAAACATGATATGCGGTCAAATAATTTACATGCTCTCAATTTTGACTCACATTGAGATGGTTCTTTGGCTTATCAGTGCTTAAAAATGTATATTTTAAAAAGCTGCAGGGATATGACACAACTGAGGAATTTAATGATTTTATAAATCAGAATCTGGTTTCAGTGCCTCTTATGAGCTGGACCGAGGGGACTGAGGGGGGTCCGGGGGTTAATGCATGTTTGGAGGCTTCAAGGTCTCACTGACATTATCTTGGGAGCTCGTTCATTGGAAAGATGTTAATGTGTTGGAACATTTTATTTTATGGTCTCCATGATGCTTCTTATGATTTAAGCTGCACTGTTTCAGAGTGGCTACACCATGTAGTACAAGCCTCTTAAATCACTAATAAATATGGAATTGCATGAGATTTTGCCCTCTCTCTCCCTCTCTCTTTCTCTTTGGTCTTTGATCATGCAATCCCATGACAGATCCATCAGCAGCTCTTCATCTCCTGCAGGAATGGGCTGTGCTTAATTGGTGCTACCAGGAATAAATCAAAGCAGGAAACAGGATGCTTTCCAAACAGACCCACAAAGCAGCATCTAAATCTACGTCACCCAGGACTACCCACTGAATGAGTCTACACACAACCATACGCAATGTTTTTGCAATGTTGCTATTAGTGACAGGTGTATGTTTGCTGCTACAGTGTAACTGTAATGCAACGTTATAGTAACCATCCTGTGTGGTACCTTTGCTGCTCTTTTGGTCCTTATTCTAATCTTCAGTTTCTGCCCGACGTGGAATTCAATGCAGGCCCCCAGATTGGAGAGTTTCCAAACAATCCCGAGCTCACCCAAGCTTGGAATTGGTTTTCCGTGGAACATCTCCCTCCTCCCTTTGGGCACTTTACCAATTTGACCAAATTTGTTCCATCGCTGGTTCTAAGTACCAGAAGTGTTTTCTGCCCACACTTGGACTCGTTTCTGATATTTGCACATTCTTTGCAGAACATTAACAGCTTTGTCAGAGGCTCAGCCATCGGCAGGCGGACAGTGCTGTGGTGTGGGGGGCCCTCTCTGTCTGTGTGGGAAGGCTTGATACTGTACATGGTCGGGACTAGTTCCCAGCCTCTCCAACGTCCACAAAACAAACTGATACTGTATACTTTCCCCTCAGCCTACTATACAATCCTGACATGAAATGGCCAATACCTGTCCCAAGGCCACACACCTGTCTGTTATTTTGATTGAGAGAGAAGTAGCATCAGGATCAATCAATCAATCAAATGTATTTATAAAGGCCTTTTTACATCAGCAGATGTCACAAAGTGCTATACAAAAACCCAGCCTAAAACCCCAAACAGCAAGCAATGCAGATGTAGAAGCACTGTGGCTAGGACAAACTCCCTAGAAAGGCAGAGACCTAGGAAGAAACCTAGTGAGGAACCAGGCTCTGAGGGGTGGCCAGTCCCCTTCTGGCTGTGCCGGGGGTAGATTATAACAGTACATGGCCATTAAGGCCAGAATTTTCTCCAAGATGTTCAAACGTTCATAGATGACCTGCAGGGTCAAATAATAATCACAGTGGTTGTAGAGGTTGCAACGGGTCAGTACATCAGGAGTAAATGTCACTTGGCTTTTCATAGCCGGGCATTTAGAGGTTGAAATAGCAGGTGCGGTAGAGAGAGAGAGAGTTGAAAACAGCAGGTCTGGGACAAGGTAGCACATCCGGTGAACATGTCAGGGTTCCATAGCCGCAGGCAGAAGAGTTGAAACTGGAGCAGCAGCACGACCAGGTGGACTGGCAACAGCAAGGAGACATCAGGCCAGGTAGTCCTGAGGCATGGTCCTAGGGCTCAAGTCCTCCGGGAGGGGAGGGAGAGAGAGAGAATTAGAGGGAGCATACTTAAATTCACACAGGACACCGGATAAGACAGGAGAATAACACTAGATATAACAGACTGACCCTAGCCCCCCAGCACATAGACTATTGCAGCATAGATACTGGAGGCTGAGACAGGGGGGGTCGGGAGACACTGTGGCCCCGTCCGACAATACCCCCGGACAGGGCCAACCAGGCAGGATATAACCCCAACCGCTTTGCCAAAACACAGCCCCCAAAACACCAGAGGGATATCAACAGACCACCATCCTACTACCCTGAGGCAAGGCTGAGTATAGCCCACGAAGATCTCCTCCACTGCACGAGCCCAAGGGGGCGACAAACCAGATGTTTGCCAACCTTCCCCTGCAATGTGGATATACAGTGGGGAGAACAAGTATTTGATACACTGCCAATTTTGCAGGTTTTCCTACTTACAAAGCATGTAGAGGTCTGTAATTTTTATCATAGGTACACTTCAACTGTGAGAGACGGAATCTAAAACAAAAATCCAGAAAATCACAATGTATGATTTTTAAGTAATTCATTTGCATTTTATTGCATGACATAAGTATTTGATCACCTACCAACCAGTAAGAATTCCAGCTCTCACAGACCTGTTAGTTTTTCTTTAAGAAGCCCTCCTGTTCTCCACTCATTACCTGTATTAACTGCACCTGTTTGAACTTGTTACCTGTATAAAAGACACCTGTCCACACACTCAATCAAACAGACTCCAACCTCTCCACAATGGCCGAGA
Source organism: Coregonus lavaretus (assembly GCF_964263955.1). Classification (NCBI taxonomy): domain Eukaryota; kingdom Metazoa; phylum Chordata; class Actinopteri; order Salmoniformes; family Salmonidae; genus Coregonus; species Coregonus lavaretus. The sequence continues at coordinate 19,376,319 of NC_140024.1, forward strand.
CCAGAGAGCTGTGTAAGGACATCAGGGATAAAATTGTAGACCTGCACAAGGCTGGGATGGGCTACAGGACAATCAGCAAGCAGCTTGGTGAGAAGGCAACAACTGTTGGCGCAATTATTAGAAAATGGAAGAAGTTCAAGATGACGGTCAATCAACCTCGGTCTGGGGCACCATGCAAGATCTCACCTCGTGGGGCATCAATGATCATGAGGAAGGTGAGGGATCAGCCCAGAACTACACGGCAGGACCTGGTCAATGACCTGAAGAGAGCTGGGACCACAGTCTCAAAGAAAACCATTAGTAACACACTACGCCGTCATGGATTAAAATCCTGCAGCGCACGCAAGGTCCCCCTGCTCAAGCCAGCGCATGTTCAGGCCCGTCTGAAGTTTGCCAATGACCATTTGGATGATTCAGAGGAGGAATGGGAGAAGGTCATGTGGTCTGATGAGACAAAAATAGAGCTCTTTGGTCTAAACTCCACTCGCCGTGTTTGGAGGAAGAAGAAGGATGAGTACAACCCCAAGAACACCATCCCAACTGTGAAGCATGGAGGTGGAAACATCATTCCTTGGGGATTATTTTCTGCAAAGGGGACAGGACGACTGCACCGTATTGAGGGGAGGATGGATGGGGCCATGTATCGCGAGATCTTGGCCAACAACCTCCTTCCCTCAGTAAGAGCATTGAAGACGGGTCGTGGCTGGGTCTTCCAGTATGACAACGACCCGAAACACACAGCCAGGGCAACTAAGGAGTGGCTCCGTAAGAAGCATCTCAAGGTCCCGGAGTGGCCTAGCCAGTCTCCAGACCTGAACCCAATAGAAAATCTTTGGAGGGAGCTGAAAGTCCGTATTGCCCAGCGACAGCCCCGAAACCTGAAGGATCTGGAGAAGGTCTGTATGGAGGAGTAGGCCAAAATCCCTGCTGCAGTGTGTGCAAACCTGGTCAAGACCTACAGGAAACGTATGATCTCTGTAATTGAAAAACAAAGGTTTCTGTACCAAATATTAAGTTCTGCTTTTCTGATGTATCAAATACTTATGTCATGCAATACAATGCAAATTATTTTTCTGGATTCCGTCTCTCACAGTTGAAGTGTACCTATGATAAAAATTACAGACCTCTACATGTTTGTAAGTAGGATAACCTGCAAAATCGGCAGTGTATCAAATACTTGTTCTCCCCACTGTATGTTGAAATATTGCTACCTGCACCAGGCTTATTCTAAAACTTAGAGAATCTACCTGTAATGGGAGACTATACCCAGTCTATACCTGGAATTGTATACCCCAAACCATTCTGGGATTTTATTCCTCCACAGGGAGAAATGAGTGTTTAAATGCTAAAACCTAATTCCAGGCTGGTTTTCCCACACAGCACAGCAAAGCACAGCATGGCCCTCTCCTCCTGACACTGACAATGAGGCTTAGTCAAGCCACACTGGCTCATTGCGATTGCATTACAAGCAAGGATGTGCTCCAATGCTCCTGGTGCCACTCTATTAAAAACTCAATATGCCATCTTCATACTCACCCAGGGAGAGAGCACTGCATCTTCCTGAACTTGTGTTTCTTTGCTAGCCAATGCGAGACCAATACTCTACGTGGTGAAGCCACCTGTCCACTTGATGTATTACGGGAGTACAATGGGCCACTAAAAGTTGATATACTGTAATTGTGGAAGATAATTAGAGTTATAAAACCCTCGTAAATGCCCCATTGGGATCGGGAGTATTAGATTGTGTCCACGGAAATGCATGCCCACTGCTTTTTTTAATTTAAGGGATGAGTGTTAGCGGAAATATCATTTAGCCTCGCGATCACATTGGAGGTGTACACAGAGATAAAGACCTGAATGCTTCATAAACCATTCCTTTAGAGTTGGGAGATAAGTCCATGAATTAGGGGGCCGCTTATGCAGGCGAATGTAAACTTTGCAGTAGTTTAGCAGTGCTCAGACACGAGCCACTGCAGTGAACTGCTTCAGGCACCAAAAGCAATTAACAAAAACTTAAAATAATTTGAACTAATTCTGCTCTTGCTATCTGCAGAAAATGATGCATTACTGTATATGTTGATTATGAGTGGAAAGAACTTCTTTATCTGCAAAGGGATTACCTTATGCTGAGACTGCTTCTTTAAAGAGGCTGCTTTAGGGGCTATTTGGAATGGGATTTCTTCTTCCCCTTTTCTTCTTTCTTCATATGCAGGCTTTTCTTTCGCTCTTTCTTCTTTCATTCCTTTCTTTTACCTTACATTGAGAGTTCAAATTCATTAAACACAGTGTCATCATGCGTTAGTCTTCACCTGTCTGAACTAGCCATTTCTCCCCAAATTGTGTGAAGCCGGAACATACCAAAACGTAGTGAATCAAAGTGAAAGCATGGTGTATCCAGGAGATGCATGCTGCCACGCCGTATGTAGCCCTGCTTGAAAAGTCATTTTGTGCACACATACATCCACAGACACACAGTCTCATAGGGGGGTCCTGGCTAGAGGATTGTTGGTAATCTTTGGTGGCTTGTTCATGCCTGCCACCCTGCCTGCCTTCCTGCCTCTTTCCTCTGAAGCTTTGTGTGCTGGTGTCAAGCCAGGGAATCAATCCCTAGTTGCCTTTGGATGCGCAACAAAACTAGGCCTCTTTGATAAGATGAGAACAAATCATATTCAACATTTGTTAATGTTTGCCTTTAATAACCTGGATAGAAATGTTTCTTTTTAATTTCCAGCAGAATAATTTGTTTGTGTGTGCAGATGCTTTGTTGATGTTTAATTCCATCTTGCATACACAAAAATATGACTTAGGTAGCAGTTTATTTGTTTGATTCAAGAGAGAGGGAGAGGTTGTGCTGTTCACTAGCTAGGCCGCGTCTGAACCCTGCAGGACCCGTTCTCTAAGCCCAGACGCAGACTGTCTCTTCTCTGCTCTGCTCTGGTCTGGTGTTTCTCTGAGAACAGAAAGCGGTCAGTCGGGGGGGGGGGTCTGCCTGCCCCCATTTAATGTCCTCTGATGGGCCTGGCCTGTTCTTTATCTCCCCTGTATCATACTGTTCTGAGTGGCTCTAATAGGATAATAGACTAATCTGGATAGTTTGTATTTGCTTTTAGACCATTTATTCAAAAAGCCTCTTTGATACATGTGTTTCAGTGAGTGCAGGTAAGGGATGTTTTGTATATCCACGGATCTGCCAACGTGAAATGGTTGCATAACAGTCCAATTCAGAGCCATAGACCTGGCAGGACAGACTGGGTTCATATACTATAGCTCAGTGTAAAGCAAATAGAGTGAGAACTGCTGAAGACAATGTGATCTGAGGTTGTTTTCCTTGTATTTTGGTTTAGGTTTGCTCCATTATGCAAAACTGATGTTGTGGGAAAAAACACAAGCCAACTAATGTTTTTTTCCCTATGTAGAAATACTGAAATGTTTCCAATAGCTTTATTAGTGTGTGTGAGAGCAATCCTGAAATGTACAGTGACTGCACCCACCTCATTCCATTCATTTGGTGTCATTATTTAGAAATAATCAATTGACTAATGATGGCGTAATTTACGGGACTCATTAATCTGGTGACTGGCTGTGTTAATCAGTTAAGCTCCACAGTCGGGGTGGTGCATATCCAATGAGAGAGCTAGTTACCTGTAGCAGAGCAGAGGAGACTCAAGCTTGGACATTGGGGGTTGGTAGTGCATACTGAAACAGCAACCAGCAGTGACCCTGATGTTTTTGGAAAGGCCTCACTATTTCATTCTATCCAGGAAAATGATATGGTAAGTCTTATGATGGGGTTACTTTATGGATGCTATAGATAGATTGTAGACTAGATCTAGACATCAAAGGTCATACATCCACCAGCACTTCCTATGCTGAACTCTACTACTCCAAGGGGACTCATAAAATCAGCCTTTTTCTCTTACAGAGAACATTTGGTCACCACATACAGTATTTGTTTGTTGGGTTATTGACAGATTCCTGCTCCTTTTGAGATTCTGTCTGTAATGAGAAATACGGTTGAACTTTCATTCGGGATTGTTATCAAAGATGGGATTGATTCCTTGCTCATGATTTGTCTGTCTGATTTCCAAAGGGCTATAAATATTTGTATAATTTCCTCATAAAAATTCATTTTCATCCCGTATCTACACAACTAACAGTAATTATCAGGCCGATATTGTTTATTCTGGGGATACAAAATTCAAAGTCTGGATTAGGCAGCATGTTGGAGGACCCCTGCTGCACCAATATTATCAGTGTAGCGCTTCACTGTTCACAAGATGGAAGGTGAGCAATATTGCTTATTGAGATAATTTTCTAGAATAAATGAGACAAGCCGAAGTCTAAATGATCGGTTATATTTGATGTGATCGTTCATTCATAGAGCTACTGGGTAAATTCAAAGTGTCATCCAAGTCATAATTATAGCCAAAAAAATGCTCTCTAATCTGTCTTCTAAAAGTATTTCCTGAATAAAAGCTCAGGATAAATGCTTACTCCCTCTCCAATTTTAAATTGCACTTTCCTTTCTCTCTTTGTGTAGGTAATGATCAAAAGTAAATAGAGGGAGATGTGAAGAACTTTGTTTCACTAAATTACTTGTGAGGATCCCATAAGGTTGCGATTTAATATCGGAGAGCTCTGACAATAAGGGATTATTGTTTAAGCCGAGCCCATCAGCCTTTCGCTTTTAGTAAGACAAATGGGAAAATGGAGGTACACAGATTTTCAATAACCCAAGCCTGGACCTACAGTGCCTGCTGGGAGTTGACATGGTTCTCTTCCTGCCAGTGCTGCAGGGGCAGGAAGGAGGGTAGGGGGGGGGTTGTCCAGGAGGACAGGGATGTGTAAACGCTGTGCGTGTGCCTAGGTAACAGCCCCTCACCACCCAGCCACCGGGGCCTCCCAGCAACCTTTTAGTGGGGATGTTGTGTTTGTTTCCTGAGGAAAGAGACACAGCAAATGTTACTTAAAATCATAGCATATTCAGGCCAGCGGAAGATAACTGGATTGCACATGAGACTTGTGCTAATGTCATATGAAGGGCATTGGGATAAACAGGCACTTGTCTGTGCAGCAGGGGGGCTAGGGATTGGAGGGGGTGGGGGGGGGAAATGGGAGATAGCCAGGGCTCTTCCAGGCAGATGGCCTCCCTAGTCAGTCACAGGGCTTCAGAACTCCTCTCTTTCTCCCTTTCCCCCAGATTCTCCCCCATCTCTCTCTCTCTCTCTCTCTCTATCTCTCTCTCTCTCTCTTGCTCTCTCTCTCTCCCTCTCCTCCAGATTCTCCCCCCCTTTCTTGCTCTCACCCATCCGTTCTTTCATCCTCTCCCCCGCACAACTTCTGGGCCTGTTTCCCTTTCATATTGTTTTGTATGAAGGCCAATGTGCTTCTTTATGATATTTTGTGTTCAGCTTGTGTGTTTTGAGACACAGTGGTGGTGAAGTTGCCATGGCTTTCATTAAGGCCGAGGCTGAATGAAATATGAATGTGTAGAGAGTGAATTAGAGTGATGGAATGGGCTGCATATTGCCTTTCTGGCGCCTGGGCGATGCTGTCTTGGGGGCGTAAGCACTCAGACCCCTGGAACCCAAACCCTTTCTCAAAGCTCTGTGCATTCATCAGCAGCCCAGTGGAGAAGTTTGCCACCCGTCCAATATTGATGTATATTGTGTTGTGGATTCTTGGCTAGGCTAAGGACAGGACGTGTCACAGAGGAATGGCACCTCACCATAAGTCTGTTGTAGACATTTCCTTAATCAAAGAACCGAAGGCAACACCAGTGACAGGAGGAGTCTGACCTTAAACAAAGCACTCTAACAACTTTAATGTTAGTTTAACAAATCCATTATATCCGTGACATTCAAAAACCAGCGGTGCTTAAACTGTAAATGCACTATTAATGATTTTAATGAACAATGAGCCACTGAGACAGAAATAGCAGTGTCATTAAATCCTTTGACACCTTTGTTATGTATCACACAGAATAACAATATTGAACAATAAGCAGAAATCCTAGTCTAATGACGGACACAGGCTTTACATCATTTGAGCAAGATGTTTAGCAAACACTATGAGTGGGACTTGCCATCTTAGCAAGTCACTTGCACCAATCCATAAATGTACAGACATCAGCAAAGTCAGTTTGGAATCAAGACAATTATGAATCACTAGGACTGTAGTGGGTTAAGTTGTCTGCATGCTTCCCATCCGAAACAGTTCGGAACAGTTTGTGCATTTATTTTGACAACATTTTGTGAAGTTTTTGTTCGTTTTGGACTTCAGCAAAGTTTTTTCTCCGGCTGTTCGTGCACTACATTCTTTCTCGAGGCAAGCTGAAGTCGGTAGCAGAAGTCTACGCCCATTCATCGGTGATTGGTCAACAGTAGGGATTCTCCAATTAAGTGTTTGTTACTCAACGAGAGACTAATCGTTTTTATGCACGTTTATTCACTTGAGAAATACTGCACCAAACATCTTAGTTAGATGTCAAATTGCACAACTAAGATATCCTTGGCAAAAACGTCAACATTTATGACATATTTCTTGAGTTATCTTAGATTAATTCTGACAATTTTCAGGAAGTGTATACTGGCTATGGCGTCTCAAGATCGACAAAGAGTACTATTGCCACTTTTTTCTAATTTTTCAAACAAAGGTATTTTAAGCTAGTATGCTAGGACACTCGTTCGCCTAACCGAGTTCGGCTAGGTGCCAGCTGAACCGAAGCATGCTGAAGGCTTTAGGCCTCGTGCTCGTGACTGCCTTCCACTGGAGAACAAGGCTGAGGACAATTAATAATGGGAACCAACCATGAAGAAAATCCACTTGAGTACTCCTTCAGTTAAGTTGAATCAAACTGTGACAGAGCTATGCAGACAGCTGCTTCTCAGGGCTATTGGAATGTCAAATGAGAACACAGTTTTGATCGGAGGTTGTATTTCTTGTATTTTGCCTCATTATGCAAAACCGAGCTGTGATTTGTTTTCAGCCTTTTGTGTTTGTTTTCAATCCTTCACATGCTATCATACTCACAAGACCTACCCACATCTCATTCACTAATACCTGTATTTTTATTTCTCTCTAACATCAAAATCTAGTATGGTCATTGAACCCATTATTACAGCCTGACAGAGGTATATTTAAGGCCTCCCTACGTGAATGTACTGCATGGACATCTGACATCCAAAGTCTTGATTGGAACGACTTTGAAAACAGACAAAGAGTACACATGGGGGGCCAGACTGAAGAGGGGAAAGCAAGCTTAATTGAACAAACTAATGAGTAGTTCTTGTTTCCATGGGGGATATGCCAGTGAGATTGTTTGACAGTTTATCTGTGATAAATAAATGCTTTAAGAGCTAATTAGCTTCCTGGCCCCCAGGGGAGTGGTGGTTGGGTGTCCGCCTGTGTGTTGCCACGGCATCCAGCAGCAGACACTAGTCCACTTCCTGCCCCCTCCCCAACTACCCCCCTCTCCTCAGCCCCCAACCACCCAGTGCCTTGGCCTCCCCATGGATCCACTCCCTAATCCAGCATCTCATTTCTGATTAAGACGGGGAGAGCTCAGGGCAACCCCCCTCTCCAAACAGGAGAGTAGAGGCAACGCACCAAGGCAGAGAAAGCTGTTCAACTAATCAAAGCAAAATGACTGAGTATAGTACATATAGTACATGGTAGAAATGGAGATCCTTGGACCTTTCAACGCTAGTCAAATGACGTCATGTTGGAAATGGCTCTGACCGCTCTCATGTTCTCATCCCATTGTGACTGGTGACCCCAACCTTGGCTCAGTAGGACCAGGTCAGTGTACCCTGCCCTGACCGCACTGTGTGACCAGGCAATGTGTGACCAGGTACTGGGTGTTGAAATCAGCCTCACCTCCCCTTTCACCTGTGGTCCCTCCCATACTCCAGACTCCCACCTCTTACATAAGTCCCTCAGAAACCAGCCCAGTCTGGAGAATGGAGCATGGAGCCAGGGGCAGACAGACACACAGCTCACCTGGAGTCCCTCTCTCACCCCCTGTATGACATCACTGGGTGTCCTGCAGCCCTCCCTGCTGATATATGGCCCAAATACCTGACACTAACTGCCTTGGGCGCAGTAATAGGTCTGCGCATGGTCTAACCATATTTCATTCAAACATGTAAAACGGTCAAAAGCACTAAGAATTTCACCTATCACACTGCACATGTCCCCCTCCCTCCTCTCCGCCATGGTCTTCTGCTAGAAGATTTATGGTACAGCCTGTCCTGATAAGAGGTATCTGGTGCTGGGACTACGTTGGAGAGTCAGAGGTTGGCCCTATCTCAGTCTCAGAGGCAGAGTCCTCATCGCTGCATCTGTGTCCCTGTGGCAGCTAAGGCTCCATAGAATGAAGCCATCACTCAAGTTTGTTGTCCATAACTGCTTTCGCCCCGGTGGAGATCAGTGCAAGAGTCGGTGCACCCTGCAACGTTAATTACATAGAAAATTAAACCAAATCTATAGCGGTGATTGAAGTGTTTACAGACACCAGCAGTGACTGGGGCCCCGTTCCATTTGTCATTCGGCTTGAACAGCAACCGAAGCAGATAAGACGATGTATGATGAAGACTACAGCATTGAGTTATTGAATAAACCAAAACCTCTTTAATTCTACTGCAAGGCAACTCCACACTATTTCCTGAGCTCAAGGAATCCGCTCATTGTGAAGATACGGTCCATTATCTAGAAGACCTCTGTCCTTGTGCAATGGTCAAAGCACCAGATTGTGATTTTTGCATTTTTACACAATGGCTGTGGCTTGGATCAAGGTTTTAAAGACTGGAACTGGGATGACAATATGCTGGAGAGGCAGAAAGGAGAGAGAGCGACGATAATTATGCTGTTTCTGACATCTGTCACCTTGGAATTTCTTTCAACAAATGAGGAAGAATAAACAGAGAATGTTCTTCTCTTGTGAAGGAGTGTAATCCTCTTCCCTCACCATGCTTTCTTCTTCTCTTGTAACAATGATAATTGCAGTTTTTGTTGGACGACTTTCAAGGATTTATCTCTTTTTTTGTAGTAATAACTTTCTGCTTCTTGTAAACCCAACATTTTAATGCTTTGTTGCTCACTGTAGTCATTGTTATTTTTTATTTCCCATACTTTCTTTTGATATACTGAAAAGCTATCATTTGTAATATTTTGGGTTCCTTATATCCTATATAGTTGAATTCTGAAGTTTACATACACCTTAGCCAAATACATTTCAACTCAGTTTTTCACAATTCCTGACATTTAATCCTAGTAAAAATTCCCTGTCTTAGGTCAGTTAGGATCACCACTTTATTTTAAGAATGTGAAATGTCCGAATAATAGTAGCGAGAATGATTTATTTCAGCTTTTATGTCTTTCATTACATTCCCAGTGGGTCAGAAGTTTACATACACTCAATTAGTATTTGGCAGCATTGCCTTTAAATTGTTTAACTTGGGTCAAACGTTTCGGGTAGCCTTCCACAAGCTTCCCACAATAAGTTGGGTGAATTTTGGTCCATTCCTCCTGACAGAGCTTGTGTAACTGAGTCAGGTTTGTAGGCCTCCTTGCTCGCACACGCTTTTTCAGTTCTGCCCACACATTTTCTATAGGATTGAGGTCAGGGCTTTGTGATGGCCACTCCAATACCTTGACTTTGTTGTCCTTAAGCCATTTTGCCACAACTTTGGAAGTATGCTTGGGGTCATTGTCCATTTGGAAGACCTATTTGCGACCAACCTTTAACTTCCTGACTGATGTCTTGAGATGTTGCTTCAATATATCCACATAATTTTCCTTCCTCATGATGCCATCTATTTTGTGAAGAGCACCAGTCCCTCCTGAAGCAAAGCACCCCCACAGCATGATGCTGCCACTCCCGTGCTTCACGGTTAGGATGGTGTTCTTCAGCTTGCAAGCAACCCCCTTTTTCCTCCAAACATAACGATGGTCATTATGGCCAAACAGTTCTATTTTTGTGTCATCAGACCAGAGGACATTTCTCCAAAAAGTATGATCTTTGTCCCCATGTGCAGTTGCAAACCATAGTCTGGCTTTTTTATGGCAGTTTTGGAGCAGTGGCTTCTTCCTTGCTGAGCGGCCTTTCAGGTTATGTGAATATAGGACTCATTTTACTGTGGATATAGATACTTTTGTACCTGTTTCCTCCAGCATCTTCACAAGGTCCTTTGCTGTTGTTCTGGGATTGATTTGCACTTTTCGCACCAAAGTACGTTCATCTCTAGGAGACAGAACGCTTCTCCTTCCTGAGCGGTATGACGGCTGCGTGGTCCCATGGTGTTTATACTTGCATACTATTGTTTGTACAGATGAACGTGGTACCTTCAGGCGTTTGGAAATTGCTCCCAAGGATGAACCAGACATGTGGAGCTCTACAATTATTTTTCTGAGGTCTTGGCTGATTTCTTTTGATTTTCCCATGATGTCAAGCAAAGAGGCACAGAGTTTGAAGGTATGCCTTGAAATACATCCACAGGTACACCTCCAATTGACTCAAATGATGTCAATTAGCCTATTAGAAGCTTCTAAAGCCATGACATCATTTTCTGGAATTTTCCAAGCTGTTTAAAGGCACAGTCAACTTAGTGTATGTAAACTTCTGACCCACTGGAATTGTGATAAAGTGAATTATAAGTGAAATAATCTGTCTGTAAACAATTGTTGGAAAAATTACTTGTGTCATGCACAAAGTAGATGTCCTAACCAACTTGCCAAAACTATAGTTTGTTAACAAGAAATGTATGGAGTGGTTGAAAAACGAGTTTTAATGACTCCAACCTAAGTGTATGTAAACTTCCGACTTCAACTCTATTTCCTACATTCCTCTTTCAGTTAAGCCTCTGTCAAAACCCTACATTATTTTCCAGTGTAATTTTGCCTCTACATCACGCATTGTTACATTGCTTTATCTCTGCCTTTACAGACAACTTAATTCATCAATGTATCAAAATTCTCAAATTGTAAAAAAATTATAACAGGCATCACACTTTGGCACCACACTGTCCCACATATCAAAAACAATTAAATTTGTCCTCTGAACCCAAAATCATAAGACAGTCCCTAAACCACACCCTTGTTGTGCCAGGTTTTCAAAATGCCCAGTCCCTTTCAGGAAAATGCATGATTGACAGGCAACAGAGCTATATTCCCCTCCTTCAAAGGCCAGCCTTCATAACCAGGGTGGGTTTAATCTGGGCGCGCCACCTGTGAGGCCCGTCAGAACTTCACCCCACAGGGGCAGAGCTGGGCCTCATTACTGTCTCCCTGGTTGTGGCCCAGTTCTCTAGTCTCTCTCTCTCTCTCTGCCTTCCTCGGCCACTCCACTCTACCTCGCAGGCATGGGACATAAATGAGAGTCGGCTGCTTGGTCCTCCCTATCACGCCATGGCCGCAATTTGTCATTTTTCACACGAGATGAAGCCTTTTATGAAGCGAAATGAGTTTCCCTAGAATGAAGCGCCACAAAAGCCCCATGATTAATTTGCTTGTTAGGCTATTGCAGCTGTCACCTGTGGAAGACATCTGGACAGCAGATTGACTAATGCGGAGTGGGCCTGGAAACGTGTCTCTCTCTCTCTCTCAGTAACCTACCCTACAGTCAGCCTTCTCTTTAGTGGGCTTTTAAAGGGACTACTGGCTGCTTGAAATGGTCATTTTCTGAGGGGTAATTAATAAGCATTACTTGTGATTGACATGGTAATTATGGTAGTTGTATTAATGTGGCAATAAGAGGCTTTGAACAGGGAGGAGGGACAGTGAGCTGGCGAGGGGGCGGGCATTAGGCGTGAGGAGGGGCGGAGGGAGCTCAGTGACCTCACTTATATTTAATTGGCTGACTGATTATGACCACTTTTTGACAGTGTTGTCATCCAAAATAGTATGTCTAACTTAACACTGGGACTCATCTGGCTGTACAGTACTGGTGATGAAAGGTAGATGTGCATTCTACATACAGTGCATATTTTTGTGTGTACAGTATTTGAAGGATACTGCTGTTCCTAGTCACAATAGGCCTACAATACCCTACAAAATGTTTCGTTTTTGACCGACGTCGGTTCAATTATTTGAATCCCATTTCGTTCTGTTTTTTTCGGTGAGCACAATGCGCAGTTTCTCTAGAGATAAATCAGATCAAGCCCGAACTGTGCAATGTATGAGGGAGTTGTAGTTTCCAACAGGCCAATATTCTACATAGTTTAGCGGAGAAAACCTGGCAATTAACCACAATGACCATAATCCATTGTGCGCCTACTTGTCCGGTCTGAGTCGGAGAGAAGAGACAGACGAACGCGCCTGATCGAGAGGGATAGAGAGCAGTTGCTTCATGAGGTATCTCTACAGCATAGGCAGCAGCTCTATAGACATGAGATGATGACATATGCACAACAACTGAAATATTTATTAAAGTAAAGTAATGTGAACAAATGATGGTTAATAAGTGATAAGCAGTAATTGGCAGTCACTACCATCATGAGATTTTATTAATTGTTTTATTCTGTGTTGTTATAGCATTCAACCCACATAAAGCATAGTGCATTTAATAATCAAACCAAAACCGAACAAACCTCAAAAAGCACTAATTGTTCAGCACTATTACAAATACATGTATCACATGTGTTTACAATGTCCTTCAGTTGTAAAATCCCATCTGCAATCCTTCAGGTTGGTTAGAAGGTTATTTCCCTACATCAGACCTTGAAATTGAATTTGTCATCAGTTCAATCATGAAACATACAGTACTAATAAACTTAAGGGTCCATAACAGTCATTCTGACTAGAATATCACCCATAATATTTGTTTTGGATAGAAATGCATTTTTATTTTTTGAAAAAGTTATTTTTCTCTCATGGTTAACTACCAGGAAGTTTGAAAAGACAGGCTAAGTGGGCTGGGAGCTTATATTCATGAGCTTGTCTTGACTGACAGCTCTTTGAAACGCCTATGTCAAGCAACTTGGATGCAGTGAGCAGTGTTGCTGTAAAATCTTCTCAAGCTAATTTGGTGATACACAAAGCAACTCAAACAAATTGAAATTGCATCAATAATGTCACTTATTTTTATATACATCTCCCGTTTGGCATGTCTCTTGTGATGCGGCTCACAGCAGCATTGACGGATGTGTTGACATGACAACTGCATCAGAGTTTTGAACGACCCTTCCCCCCCTTTTGATCCATGCTGGCTAAAGACCTAGCTAGCCAGTAACTAGCTAACACCAGACACAGATGAAGACCTAGCTAGCCAGTAACTAGCTAACACCAGACACTGATGAAAGGGGGAACATATAAGTATCTATGACATAGATGAATAGGGTAAAGTTTTAATTATATTTGCTGACACCCTACAGTAAAATTTGCCCATCAGAAGAGTAGCTACAGTATCTAGCTATATAAACCATGCCCCTCTGCAAACACGCCTTCTCCGATGTTGGTTACAAGGCGGTACTTATTTAAATTAGGTAAGAGAATATCATGTTACCATTGATGTATTCAAATGATAGCGTTAGGGGATGTCACCCTATCACCTTAATAACCCCACCTCCTGAATCCAATTGTTTGGCACAGGGAGGGGACTAGTAACTTTACGATCAAACTTTATCAATGTAGAAGCAACCGTCATTTTTCATACTTTGGTCATCATACTTTGATCTGGTTTCATCCAAATATCATCCAATTTCATGAAAAACATGATTTTGACTATTCATGACCTTTAAACTATCCAGTTTACTGAAATTAGATTGTATTGCTCAAAATACAACCTTACAATGTTATAATGAGGGAAGCAATATGTTGCACTTTGAATACTGCACGGTATGCACAAAATCTCTTCAAGAATGAACTCTTCAGCCCAAGGTGTGTTTAAAAGGGGCAAGGGGGAGTTTGGTTCTGAGAGTAGCACCGTCCAGAGTGCTGGAACCAGGAAAGGCAATCGTGATGAGATGTTATGCTGAGTGCAGACCCATGCTTAATTTTTAATTATTAAGGAATTAGATGGTAGCATCCGTTTATTTACATATCCTGTGTAATCAGGAAACTGTTCTGAGAAGGCTGAGGCCTTGTTGGCATAACTGAGAGCTAGTGACATCAAAAACGCAACACAATACTCTCACATTCACATACCTCACATTTGATCAGGCTATTTTGGAATATAGATAGACAAAGCATTGAACAGGTCCCATCATAATACTTGTGCTGGTTATTGCCGTGACCAAGTCCTGTCTTTACAAAACATAAGCAAAAACCATAAAATTCCTGAGAGAGAGAGAGAGAGAGAGAGAGAGAGAGAGAGAGAGAGAGAGAGAGGCGGTGTCAGAGAGGGAGAGAGGGAAGGAGAAAGGGAGAGTGAGAAGAGGATTTATAAAATGGACAGCCTTAAACTAACCTGCTAACACTCTATGTGAAAGCTGCAATACAACATGTCTGAATGACTTAAATGCTGAAAAACATACACAGACGTCTGCATTTCTTTCCCAGAATCAATTTACAGTTAAAGGACACATTCTGCACAGATGGGCCAATTTGAGATGGAAATAATGCCTGAGGAGGCATGAATCACTCTGGGCATCGATCACGTTAGCACAAGGCTTTTTGTGCTCATGGTGATAGTCTGAGTAAACCAGCCCTTCCAACCAATCACAAAACAGCATGCTTGTCAATGGGATGAGGTGCAAGGGGTCTTTATCTAGACAGGCTGATGATCAGACCTCTGAAAGGAGTCATATTCCACAGAGCTATTACAGTAAATGGCAATATGTGCTTTGTCCTGTTGTCCAACTGATATGTTTGTGAAGTTGTATTTGCTGAAGTTTGGTGTGATCTGTGAGGATTTCTGGCACCGGTGCAAACATATTTAGGGATATGACTTTCACACGCTCTTGACAAAAACAGATGTCCTACTCTTCTCTCCCTACTGTGTTAGTCCCAGTGACCAGCTATAGAGCATGTCCTAATCATCAAGTCACTGTACACAGCAGCCCTGCTCACTGAAACACACTCACAGGGGGAATCATGGGCGCTGTACACAGTGTACAAGATACTTAACTTCTTGCCTAAACTTCTGTGACATCCCTGCAGCAATATCCTCAAAGTCATTTTAGAACAGAGGCTTGACAGACTAATCTGGCCCCTCCCAGACACTTACCAAAGGGATTGTTTCTCCTAAGACCTCAGATCCCAGCATCTCCTCACCTCTCTGCCCTGATATCTGTCCTCTCATAACGGCCCCAACGAACCAACCAACAACACAAACACACCACAACATATTGCTACAGCCGGCGTCAGCGAGTGTTTTTAAGATCAAAAGCACAGCCACATAAAAGCAGCTAGCTACACACCCCCTGACTAAGAGTTGGCTGTCGCCGGGCTATTTCAATAATCCCCAACATGTATGTTTAATGGCGAGGGCCCAACAGGAAATGATTGGCAAATGAAATGAAGCAGTGGGTTATTACGCACCTCTCTGGTGTCAGCCCAGGCCTTGCCACCATTCGTTTTATTGTAAGTCATTTCTTCGGCCAGAGTGGAGCAGGATTTAATGTTTCCATTCCCCCAGTCCTGTTCTGCATGATAAATTGTTTTAATAAATATATACCGGGTAATAATATAGTAATAATAAGCCTACCAGTCACCTTATATCACTGCAGTTAAATTTTCCCATCTGCCAACATTGGTTACAATGACAATTACATGGGAGCCAATCCTTAGCAAGGCAAACACAATAGACAGATTTTATATAGTTTGTAAATATGATTAGTGTGCTGTTGTATTATTGGAGTGTAGTATTTACATTTCTCTCCGGGGTTATTCACTATTCAGATCAACATGAAATAAAGCTCTGTTTTTCCCCTTTCTGTTTCCTTTCTTCTTTCAGTATGCCTCGCTTCACAACTTAATGAAAAACACTGTTGACCGTTAATATTCCATCGATCAATCACCATTTTTAATTTTGAGGATAAATGTGCAGTTGTGAAACCCTCAAAGGTCTCTCCCCCGTCGTGTGTGTGCGTGCGTGCGTGTGTGTAAGCTCACACCTGTGTTATTGTGTGTGGGTGTAGGTCTCTGTTACTGGAAGAGGGAGAGAATGTGTTAATGTAATGGCTGCTGGTTATTTGCATGGGGTAATTTCATGCTACATTTCAATTATTGCCTAGATTAGTTTTTAGCTCCTCAAGTCATTTGGTTCTACCTACAATTCAAGAAAAAAATAAAACACATTTACAATCAGTGTAGTGTGCACTTTTGGTTCAGTGGAGGAAGTTGTTTGGGACTTACAACGTCCCACTCCAGCCTCTCGCTTAATGAAAAGCAGTGTGGAGATTGGTGAAGTCAATTAATGCTGCAGCAATACATTTAACACATTCAGCTGTGAGAGCCAACAGAGGGACCAATTTAGCAGCCCTTTGATACACCAATACACCCTGACTTCTACCAAACAAATAAAATAAACTTGGCCGCAAGGTACTGTAGAAAAAACATCAGCTTCGTTCAATATGTTTGGGAGAATTCACTGAGTCAAGGTCTGATTATTTGTAGCTTTCAAAAGTAGCTTTGAAAACTTTTGGGAGTGTTATCAATAAAATATCTACAGTTATACTGGAGAAAAACATCTACCCTAGGAAAACATCAACCTAATCAAGATGGGTTGACCCCACAAATGGGTTGAAGGCTAGGTGTAATACGAAATACAGCAGTCTGACAATCTACCTGAAGCGTGATGAAAAAGATTGCTAGTGTAACATTGGTAATACTAATGTTAGTCTCCTTGCTTCTGTCCGGTAGATTCCAGTAGATTAGATATAGCTTGTTCTGTCTGCATGTCAAGCCATCATTCGGAGCAGTAAAAAAGGCCCATTGTAAACGTGTACACAGGTAATTAGTACATGGGACTGTTGAATCTCATCTGGTTCTACTGTTCAAGCAGTGACTCCATCTTTCCCCCTTTGTAACCCCTGGGAGCTTTGATTGAGTGTCGATGTTGTAGAGAATTAATAGGATTATGTTTGTGGGTGTCGTATCGCCTGTTTCATATCACAGCCAGTCTGCGTGTGAATTTCACTTCTCCTTCCCATTTCTGTCACAATAAAAAGCAGTGGTCCTAATCTTCCCTCTAATCATAAAAGTTTTATAAGTGAATGGGTATCGTTAGAAATAAAGACACCACTACAATATATTTATTGTATGTAATAGTACATCCTAGCCAAAATTGAAAGACACTGGCATTGCAAGAGTTAGGAACATTATGCCTGAACCTCGTAGATTGCCCAAGACATGTATGATGACATTACTTTGTCTGCTACTATTATTGCCTGAATACAATATGAGGACTTGACTGATTTATAGCAGTGGACGTTGCCTTTGAACATCAGGCCTGTCTGGAGGAGCATTGATGGCCCTATGATGGGCCTGATCACTGGGAGACAGGAGGGGTGTGATGGCTAGTGCCTGGCCTGTCACCTCTCAAACCCACACCACTAATTGTTGTCAAGCATCGCCCCGATCCTGCCGGGCACACTCAACCAGCCTAATAGAAAAAGGGCACAGCTTTTCACCTCTCATTCAGACGGGGGTCTTTTTAACCTTGCTACCGCCCGTCTTCAGTGGCACTTCCAAACCCACTGCCCACCCACCCACCTACCCACCCAAACACCACAGTGACATGAAAGGGACACATGCACCGCCTGCCTGTGTGCCATTGACAGTTTAATGAAATATTTATTTAAGATATCAAAAAACATGTATTCCTCCTCGGCACTAGTTACCGAGAACATTGGCTTCTGAAGCAACTCTCTGCTGCCACCGGAGCCTGGCCCTCCAGTGAGTCAATTAGGAGTGCTTATAAATGTCTGCTGCGGCTCCTCTGCCTTTCTTTAAGGCCTGCCCAGGCCCCGGCCCTCATTCTTCATCTCCCGCTCTCTTCATCCGCTTGCTGGATGGTGAAAACATGAAAAACAGAGAAGGCCACAACTCTTTAACCTGGACATGAAGTCGATATTCACATTTGGAGGTTTTCAGCCATCGATTCTACAGAAACCTTTCCTCATTGGTTTGGTTTGACGTTGGTGGGTTACATTTGCGTCACGTATATTGTGGCTAATGGTAATCTAATCAAAAGACATTGCCAGATCTCCAGCAGGACTCTCCCATGCTCTGTAAGAGAGGTGCCTTGATTATCTAGCCTCTCATAAAAAATAGCTTGCCTTATTTGTCCCACAGGACTGATCCAATTTTTACTGACTATGATAATATTTGAGTTGGCATTAGGCTTTATATGCTTCCAATGATTTTGGCTTGCATCAACAAAGCCGTCTAAAGGATGCATGACCTTTTCAAATAAATTCATATTTCCATAATTCTATTTTATGCTTGTTGCCCAGTGTTGGCTTGGTGACCATTTTTATTGCCAATTATTTTTCTTCTCCAATTTTGAAAATAAATTTGGAAAGTATGATTAATATCTCTGAAGTTATTTTTCATTTAGTTTTTCTTCTGTTCTATATGGAAACATGTTGCGGTTAACCAAATTATCTAGCAGAATGCCGACTGGAGGGGATGTCAGTGTAACTTGATGTGTTGTTCCAAATTGGAGGGAATTGGATTTCCAAAGAAGGCTAATACTGCACGTCTGCCCAAAAAAGTGACGTTTTTTTATTTCTTGCAGATTTTTCAGCTGCTGCTTTCTTGGAAACCCATCCTTGGCCCACTAGTCTCACAACGAGGGTGGCATCTTCTACCCACTGCCTTGCCTAAGACCAGAACATACTGTAGCTGAACACAGAATGGTTTAGAAAAGACTGTAGGGGCCTATAGTCAGAGACACCAGAGGATTTATTGGTTGACTTTGCTGCCATCTAACAGTGGGTTTGGCTGAGGACAGGGCAGGTGACAGAGACTGGGTATGATGGATCCACAGTTAGCCTCATTAGATCAGAACTGATATTGGTCATGGAAATTTGGATCTGGGCTCTACGGAGCATCACTGTAGTAATTGCACCAGCACACTGCCAGAGGGTTTTTGTAACAGCTCCTCTCATATGGAAGGCCCTCTCAGTAAGATAATATCAGCTAAGGTAATAAATAACTGAGGTGTGGAGAGAGTTGGACAGTGGAAGAGGCTGAGTGCTGTATGCCAAACCGACCAGCAGCGTGACATCATCAAGATCCACAGTGTAATTACCCAGTTCTTTCATTAGGACGAGATACACTGAACGCCTCTAGTTTAATCTGCTGGACTTTACTCTCAACATCTTGACATTCATGAAAAGAGCAGGGGGATGAAGGCTTTAGAGGCCTCCCTGAAGGGCTGTCTTCAGGATGGAGAACCAGGGAGACAAGGTGGATGAGGCAGGGGTGGGGGTGGAGGAGGGGGGGGTAGTAGCTCCTTGAGGTGGTGGAGAACACCCCAGCTCTCCCTGATATCCTCCACATGGAGGAGTGTGGAGGACCAGTGCGTCTCTGTGACACTCCACACTGCCTCTCTTCATCGCTCAGCCTCCAGAACCCAGGGCAGCCCCCTGTAGTGCTGCTGTGACGAGGGCCCTCTCTGTCGAGCCAGAGTCAAACAAGCTGTGCCCCTTGTGCTCTCTCCAACATGGTTGGAATGTTTTCCTGTTAGTTTAAGTCTCGTCTCAACTAATTAATATTTTTGCTTATAGCGGTTGCAGCTCCCATGGGAGCCCCCTTAATTAATCATTTATAAATCTACACAGCCTCATAGTTTATTAGTCTCTGCCTTTGGCACTGGCTGGCTGCATTGGGAAACCACAAATGATTAGTTACAGGAATGAAAGCTTTTTTTTTCTCCACTCCCTCCCTTGTTTCCAACTGATTAGGGCCTCACACAAAGAGGCATTCCCATGGCCCAGTACTGCACTTTAATTCATTTTAAGCACCTGACACATTGTTCAATCTCTCCCCTCTGCTGCTATACTGCCCACTAACTGTGCCCATGTTTTGACTCAGCCGTGGTGGTCAGCGCGGGACGCCATGGTCAGAACAAAGGGCCTGGCAACAGGCACGTGAGAGGGAAATCATAACCACTGAATGAGAGCACTTGACCCTCCCTGGCACACGGGCCAGGGCTACCGAGGAGACTGGGATTTCTGGCCGCCCGTTGGGGCCATGTGGGAGCAGGCCCAGCCACGGGGGTGAAATCCATCCACGATTAATTCCGCCGGGCTGAGGACTGCAAGCCGTGACACACAGTGCTAAAGCTGTCTGGCTTTTATTGGAAAAGAGGCAGTATTTCCATCAGTTTAGCAAAAAAATAAATAGATTGAATCAACTGGAAGCAACGCGGGAGGTTTTCATAATGTCTTAGCGCTCTCAGAGAAGGACGCCTTGTGCAACAGGGTTCCTCCATCCAATTATACCGCCACTGGCTCCCACACACCAGCCTCACACTGCTCTCCATTCCATCTTATCACTGCGTTTTCCCTTTTCTTATCATCAAAGAGGCTGCACTTCACTATGGAGCAGTAAATTAAAGCCAGCAATAAGTCTGTCTTCTTAAAGAGATAGACTAATGAAGTTATGAGGGACACACTGTGCAGCTTTGGATTGTGTGCCAAATGGTGCCATACTTAATTTTAAACACCGTAGCCCCAATCACATTTCCACTGCAGCCAGGTAACTTGGATGTGTTGAGAGAGTGGGTGCTGCTGGGAGTCATGTGATCAAAGTTGAGAGACTAGGACAGGAGCATCTTCAGGCCCTGTATAGCTGTAGACCTGAGACAACATTAACCAGTGTGCCTCACTGCAGTCTGCCCGACAATGGCCCCCATTCCAGACAGAGAGAGAGAAGAGGAGAGAGAGAGAGCAGGCCTCACAGGCAAGATAATTAGACTGCACTCATCTGAGCCTGGGACGAGAGTGTTGTGCAAACATGAACCTAGCTCGTATTGTCTGCACAACAAGAACCAATCGCTTTTATTGAAATGAATCTCAATTTCCCCTTTTTCTAATACCAAGGGGTCGATTACAGATACACAGGAGACACAATGAATCATGGCGAGGAAGAGGAGGAGGAGGAGGAGGAGGAGGAGGAGGAGGAGGAGGAGGGACAGGGACCGGTTTTAGCTGCCTTGGGTTCTGTCTTCATTACCTTGCACACCTTCTTCTTCTTCTTCTTCTTCTTCTTCTTCTTCTTCTTCTTCTTCTTCTTCTTCTTCTTCTTCTTCTTCTTCTTCTTCTTCTTCTTCTTCTTCTTCTTCTTCTTCTTCTTCTTCTTCTTCAACATCTTCTTCTTCATATTCTTCCTCATACTGCTCCATTGGTTACTCTGGAAACAACTTACAGATGGCTCTGGTCCTTACATAACCATCACCTAGGTAGGATGTGTCCCAAATGGCACCCTATTCCCTATATAGTCCTATGGGCCCTGGTCAAAAGTAGTGGACTACATAGAGAATAGGGTGCCATTTGGGGCGCTGCCCTAGTTACTTCAGCGCCTCTTTGTCATGACACAAAGGACATGTACAGTAAATAGCACATGTTTGAAAATGGTCAAAATGGAGGAAACGCATAACTTTATAGAGTTTTGATTTTGGACTTTTCTTTGCAGAATACTCTGCGTGCTAACGTGTTGTGTGTGGGGGGACATGGCCTCATAGCTAGCAGTACCACATAGTGAGTGTTGGCTGGTGATTTGGGTGTTATGTGTGTATTCACAGCCAGGGTTTGTCAGATTGTTGAGATGACCAGAGCAGTAACCTGATCCTCTCTGGTGAGATTCCAAACACCAACATCTCCCTCCTCACACTGTTTTCCCTGGCAGCCCACAGACAATATAATACCCACCACCACTCCATAAATCTCACTCTACTTCTCAGGTCATAAAGACTGGTGAGAGCTCGGATTAGATTTGAATTTTACTCGGGCCATTGTTGTGGGTAAAAATGTTTTTTAAGTAACTTAGAAATATTGTGTTGTTTCCTGCTGGAATGTATAAGACCCATGCCTGGGGGAAATGTTTTTATTTCTGCATTGTTGTTTTAATTAGATTGTATTTCTCATAATTGAACTACACATAGACATCAGACCTCAGCACACAACTAAAGTAAGTCAAAAATGAACATCCACTGAAATTCTCTTCTGTTTCCCTTTCTCTCTATTTCTCTGTATTCTCACTCTCTTCACTTGCTTTCTCTCTCTTTCTTTCTCTCTCCCTCGTTCTCTCTTTCTCGCTCCCTCCTCTCTCTTTCTCTCTTTCCATCTCTCTCTCTTTGTTGAACACCTAAATTAAAACAGGTGAAATATCTATTTTATGAACAGCCCTGGAAAGTACAGGGAGGCTTGTTGCACTTGATTTGTTTGTGTAATAATGAAACCGCTATCACTCAGTGAGCTATTTGGTTGTGAAATTGCTGCACAGCAAACCTGCCGTATTAGAAGCCATAATGTGTTTTGGGGAGATATACTGCATGTGTGTGTTGTCACACTGAGATTGCATGTTAGAACACAGATAGCTGGAGCACTGCACAGAAAATAAAACAAAGAAAATAGCTGTAAACAAAATTACAATTTGATAGTCATGTGATGGTTGTTCTGTAACAATTCCAGATTGCTGAAACCCATGTTATAGGTACAGTGTATCATCTCTTATATCAGGTTTATGTGTGTCTCTGATATGTAATGAAAGTGTTAGCCGGTCATCTCAAACCCTGTTGAAAGCTGGACTTCCTGTGTTGTCTCATTATTTTTCCTCCATCATTTCTCTGTCTCATATACTCTGTCATCTCATATTCTCTGAGCGGTAGTTTACAGGCCCTGTCATCTCTCTCATTGAACGGGGAGGAAACAAAAGATTGTGTTTATGAATGTGGAATTGATGGATTCATCTTCTGTGGGAGAGCTGATTTTAGAGGTGGTATCTGTTTGAGTCTGTTACAGGGATGCATTATGATGGAGGCTAGTGGGGAGGGCTGGGCAGGTGAACAGAGAGACTGGCTAGTGGGGAGGGCTGGGGAGGTGAACAAAGTGGCTAGAGGGGAGGGCTGGGAGGTGAACAGAGTGGCTAGAGGGGAGGGCTAGGAGCTGAACAGAGTGGCTAGGGGGAGGGCTGGGGAGGTGAACAGAGAGAGTGGCTAGTGGGGAGGGCTGGGAGGGATAGGGAGGTGAACAGAGACAGTGGCTAGTGGGGAGGGCTGGGGAAGTGAACACAGACAGTCGCTAGAGACCGTGGCTAGTCGGAATGGCTGGGTAGGTGAACAGAGACAGTAGCTAGCGGGGAGGGCTGGGAGGTCAACAGAGACAGTGGCTAGGGGAGGGCTGGGAGGTCAACAGAGACAGTGGCTAGGGGAGGGCTGGGAGGTCAACAGAGACGGTGGCTAGTGGGGAGGGCTGGGAGGTCAACAGAGACGGTGGCTAGTGGGGAGGGCTGGGAGGTCAACAGAGACGGTGGCTAGCTGGGAGGTCAACAGAGACTGTTCTGAGGGAAAAAGGGTGGGATGCAACTCAATATTAGGAAGGTGTTCCTAATGTTTGATATACCCAGTGTATAGCCTCTGTTGGCAGGCTGTAGAACACCTACAGTGACACATGTACGTAGCAATAGATAGCTTTCATGTAACAAAGTACACTCCCAAAACTCAATTTTCTCGATTACTGAAAGAGGAGGTGACTATAAGGGATAGGTTGTAAGGGTTGGTGTGAGGTGTGACCCAGGTGTGGTGCAGGATAGACAGTAGGCAATAGGCAGAGATGGTGAAACAAGGATCTTTACTGGTGGTCCCAAAACCAGGATACAAAATAACAGACTTGTCACGATAAAATAAAGGAGGAGTAAATTGGTCTCCAAAAACAGGCTGACAGCAAACATACGAACTAACTATGACTGAAAACAACAATGAAACAGGGAGAACACTTCTCAAGTACCTGTACATACATCTCGCGATCAGACACTGATTAGTACTGTTTAGCCTCGAGAAACTAGCAGAGAAAACAGAGCAAGAGAACACAGGGAAGTGAGGGCATAAATACACAGGTGAACAGGTAGACACAGGTGACACCAGTAGGGTAATGATTAGTCCAGACTGTGAGTGAGGAGGTACCTAAGGTTGTCGGAGGATGACACCTAGTGGGTCGCTCCGGAACTGCGACCCCCTCCTGTAACAATAGGTGCTGCTGTGTGGTGTGGTGATTGTGACGGAGAGGAGAGAAACTTTTATAGGCTGGATTTGTGAAAGGCGGTCCGGCGCTCCAGTCCTAATCCGCTCTAATAGAATCCTGATTGTTCCACTCAGAGATTAGTGTCAGGCTGATGAAGTGATCAGGATTCAGCCCTCTTCAGGTACATCGGCTACTTCCTCTAGCCCAGCTCATAATGGAGACATAGCCCTGTGTTTTCCTTAGTGAAGCTTTAGTATCTCTGCCCAAGGAAAGGACCTGGGCGTCTCAGAGTAGGAATGCTGATCTAGGGACAATTATGCCTTTTAGATTATAATGAATAGGATTATATGGACAGGGGGGACCTGATCCCAGATCAGCATTCCTGCTTTTAAATGCATTATGAATACAGGCCCTGTACTGTATTTGTTGTCTGTGTATGGAATGATCGATGGTGCTCAGATCTTCTTTGACTGAGTACAGTGATATGAGTTTCAGCCTGGCTACAGTAGGAGTTTGACTTCAAGAATAAACTTGAATCATCTCCACGCTCATATTGAAATTCCTGCATGGCATATTCCCCTGTAGCACAATATATCTTATTTTGACATCATTGTTAATGGTTTTTGTCTGGCATTCCTGCTAAAATGCTGTGCTTACATATCTAATGTACTGCATTTTGGCACATATCCTATACTGTCTACCGTAATGAGCACAACAGATCCTCATACAACATCAACAACAGCCTTTGATGTTATATAACATTGGCTGTGGGATATTGGATGTGGAATGGACATTGGCTTGCTCTGAAGAGAAAAAGTAATCTCCCTTGGTTATCACAAATGAATATTTCCCGACTCCCCCTCCATCTCTCCATCTCACTATAATTCAAACTTTATATCATGATGAAGGATGAATCAATACTTGAGATACTAAATTATGTATTTATAAGGATATTGGACCATTTTGTACTGAGAGCCACTGCATGTAAAACAGGGTCCTTCTATACATGATTCAACAGTGTTGTGGAACTATCACGGGCTATTACAGGAAAAACAGGCCATTTGGAAAATGGGTTCTAATAGTGACCTTGGTTGAAAGAATCACACATTATCTCCATCTAAACCAATGTATGGTTATCCCCTCACAAGGACAAAGAGACATGTGTTGGGCATGTTCCCAAACAACGTCATCCTCCCATACACGGCTTGCTTGCAGACACATGATGTCACCGAGTAAGAGTAAGAGCATCAAATCCCCCCGTGACGCTAGAGAGAGCCTGGTCACCTTGTAAAAGACAATTACCCGGGCCTCATATTAAATAAAATGACTAATAAAATTACTTGCCAGATAGTCCACTTAGTAAGAACCAGGCAAGCCCCAACTTTAAAGCTGTTTACCCACCTGACTATGTAACGCAGTGATTTGGCACTATGTCCAGATTGAACTGGAAAATGACTTGCTAATCTGTTTAGTTATTTGGAGTAATTGGGTCTGGTGCCAGTGAGGTGGATTTCCTTGACTGTTGAAAGTGTCTGCTAGTAGTCCATTCCCAGCTCCTTGGTATAATTACTCTGACAGAGCTGTGGCCACAGGGCCTGCAAGCAGGGCTGCTTTTTAAACTGTAAATTATGAAGGATTAGCATTTATGAATTTTAAATCAGGACTGTGGTAGGAGACACTAAAGCTGCTTAGTGATTGCAAACGGCAGCATCTGAGCAGGCGGCTCTGCTGTACACCCTTTACCTTCCAGTCAGTGTGTGTGTGTGTGTGTGTGTGTGTGTGTGTGTGTGTGTGTGTGTGTGTGTGTGTGTGTTGTGTTTGCGTGTGTGTGTTAGATGTTTATTAATACACTCTACCTCATAGACATTAAGTGTTTACTGGACTCCCAGCATCAGTGGTAAACGAATAAGGAGCTGACATGTTAATATCAAGTGTGAGGGGATGTGTGAGGGGATGTGACGTGTTAGCCAGCTACTGGGTGACTGTCCCTGTCTCTCCCTCTCAGGCTGGGGCTCTGCCTGCCTCTCACTGGACTGTCATACTATGCAGAATATCAAATGGGTGATTATGTTAATGTGGGAGTTGATCCATGCTAAATTATGCATAATGGATTGATGTGACACAAAGTCATCAATTAGACGGATATCAACATTAAAAAGTGTGACGCAGCGCAATATTCCATTTTTTTATGAAGAATGAGTAAAATTATTTAGACATTAAATGTCAAATGTAGTCACCCCTGGGATGAGGTCTGTATGGTGCTGCCTGCCTTCACCTGGTTTAGCCTCCCTGTGTCAGAGACAACCTTCCTTTGTCTTAAATTTACAGCGCTCACACTGTTCAGCGGAGGTGCGAGCCCATGACTGACATGCTGCGTTATCAGAGGTTGTGTGTGGGATGGGTACGGGACACGGACAGAGGCCTGCCTGTCTCATATCACACCTCCAGAGCTGTCTGTAGTGGGATCAGTGGGGCAGGACCCCCAGCCTGCCATCGTGTTAACTGGCTGAGCCTGGAGTCAGGCAGACAGGGGGATTTACTGTGTCGGTGTGGTGTTGTGTGTTAGTTAGTTCCCCCTACTGCATGCAGCAGCAATGCAAGCCATGTGACTCATGAGCTGATCAGATGATTCCAGCCAAAGTCACATGAATTGATTCCATCTGTTCTTTAACCCTCCCGTTGTCCTAGGGTCAAAATGACCCGCCACTGTGTTGAACCAACTTTATTTAATTTTTATATTTTGGGGATCATTTGTGAGAAGGAGGCAGTGAGACTTTAAAGAAAGTATCACTGCCTCCTTCTCACAAATGATCCAAAAAATATAAAAATTAAATAAAGTTGGTTCAACACAGTGGTGGGTCATTTTGACCCTAGGACAACGGGAGGGTTAAAAAGAGGCCGTAGCACTGGAGAGCAGATTCCTTCCCTAGAAAACAGAAGACAGACATCAGAACAGCAGACAGACGAAGGCGAACCCAGTATTTCAGGATTACCTCTATCTTGATTGCTATAGATTGTTCATCAAAACATTATGCTGTCCTCCACCCAACGCTGTTGGACTTCTGTTTTCTAGAGCCTCACGTTGACCATGGCCATGACGATAATTCTATATCTAAAAAAAATTATGATAAAGGAGACATATGAGGAAGAAAAACTGAATTGGAATCCCCCCCCCCCCGATGCTGAAAATAGTCTTATTAAACCTCTAGTGTTGGCTTGGCAGGCCTGGCCCTCCTAAGGCTCCTTTCCTACACTCTGAAGCATAAATGGACACATCTTATTGATTTTCTTTCAAGACGGATTGCATTGATTTCTGTGAATATGGCAGACAAATCCAGCTGGCTGAGTCTCCACTGGGACGGTGTAGTGCTGGGGAGGGGAGCTCAGACTCGGCCTCACACAGCAGGGAGGCAGGCCTCATTACACCAAACAGGGAACTAACTGCCTGCTGTCCATTTTCCCCCCTCACCATTCTAGTCCTTATCCCCAAATTAAACGGAGAGCTTTTTAATTATTTATCAATACCAGCCACTGGTAGCCGGATCAATCAGTGTGAATGGTTTTGAAAGATAATGAGGCCCAGGCCGATGGACTTGTGAAAATTGATCGCCATCTTAACCATTTTGATGTAGGCTTTAAGCAAAGACGATTACTTTCCCTCAGCGGGGCAGTAGTGACAGTGGCTGGGGTCATTTGGGACGGGGGCAGGAGGAGGGGTGCGTGGCGCACCCCAGGAGGGTTCTTTAGCCAACTGAAGTGTGCCTCACTAAGAATAAACAACAGTCTCAGTGCTGAGAGGTCTTGTCATCCTTTACCATTAATCAACCCCTTAAACAGGACACCTCCTCACACCCATTCAGCACACAGCACAGAGCAGAGCAGAGCAGAGTACCCTGAGACCAGCAACACCACTCACTACTACTGCAGAGGACACTTCCTAGGACCATATTCCTCTCTCTCTATGTTTCCTCTATCCTATCTCAAGGTTTAGCTAACTTTGATTCATTGTGCTCCTATAGCTGCTGAATGGTACCTAAGCAACCCAAATGTTCTCTCTCCTTGCCTCCATATTTCTATCGGAGGGCGGCATGTCAAGTTGCGTGAGAAGCTATTCCATCTGGAATTATTAGCTGGAGACACACAATGCAATCTAATTTCATACCACAATATTCAATCACCATGAATCCAATGTTGCAGGTGCAGTAAAGAAGACATGGGATGGAGGTATTTCAAATGAATTAATGCTCTGAGATGCATTTCTGTACCTGATTTAATACATTAATGAAATATCATATGTGCTCCACTTACATATTCATCCATCCAAGAGCTGTGAGTAAACAATCCAGGTTTGAATTCAGAAGATTGTTTATGTGTGGGAGACATGCCAACATAAAGGGACAATATAATGAGATTTTACTTCATCTTTTTTTTCCTGGGTGGGGGTGGGATTGGATTATAGGGGGACTTATTTGTATGAGGTATTGAGCACCTCAAAATAAATTCTCACCTATTCAATTTGAAATCAGACCTAGGTGCTGTGGATAATCCTTTTTAACACAGTATGAACTGAAGGTCCAAGCCCACACATTTGAAATAAATATATTATTCCCCCACAAAAAAAATGATATATACACTGCCAGGAGCGTTCCAGTGCACATTTATTGTGAAGATATTTACCTCAGAACCGGCTTGAATATTTTCCAAGAACATAAACAGTTCCATCCATATTCATTAGGAATTTGAGGCCGTCTCCCAATCATCATGTCACACAAAGTCTTAGCCAAAGCGTCTTTCCCAACAGCACATTATTTAGCTGGATCAGGAAGCCTGATTTGTTTTGAATTCTTCTCCCTTTCAGACGTCAGCCCCTATCAAAGTAGTCTCCTGATGGTTGCGGTTACATGGTGGCTCCACATTCAGGGATCATTTGAAGGCTTATTTCTGATGGAAACATTGAGACTTAAGCCTGGTAGAAGGACATGGTTTAGTGTGAAGATGAGAGGTGGGCGGTGGTGGTGATGGCAGTGACAGTGATGGCTGTGGTGGTGGTGGTGGTGGTGATGGTGGCGGATGGCGAGAGGTACTAATGTGAGAAGTGATAGAGCTGGGAGGAGGAGGAGGGAGGGAGGGTGATGTAACCCTCACATGAACCCATGGTAGATGTAAGCTAGAGAGACCCTCTCCCCCTTTCATGATACTGTGTGCCTTTACAGCCAAATCTTTCCTGACTGGACTGCATGAGGGTGGGCCTGGATTGGCTCCGGTCCAGGGTTCCAGAAGCTTGCTCTGCCATGAGTGTCGGTCAGTTGGTGCTATGCAGAATCAATCTCACACAAGACCTAATGACAACAGCTCAACCTATACGTTATAACCCCTTAATCTATAGAATCCACTGCTTAACTTTGTACTAACTTTTACCAAAGCAGTGTCCACACACGTTTGGGTCCAACTCTTCTTCGTTTACCTTCCTATACCTTGAGCTTCCATACCAGACCTTTTTACATTATGCAGTGTGTAGACTTTTTTTTAAAGAACAGCACAACTCCTATTATTTGTCCAGAAAGAAAATACCTGTAAACACAGGAGGGAGGATGTTGTCCAGATCACAGCACCTTACCTCATTAATTCTTCATCCACAACATGCAGGCCTAAAGGTAATTACAGGTCTTCCCCAAACAATGCTTCCTGCTTCTCTCTCTCTCTCTCTCTCTCTCTCTCTCTCTCTCTCTCTCTCTCTCTCTCTCTCTCTCTCTCTCTCTCTCTCTCTCTCTCTCTCTCTCTCTCTCTCTCTCTCTCTCTCTCTCTCTCTCTCTCTCTCTCTCTCTCTCTCTCTCTCTCTCTCTCTCTCTCTCTCTCTCTCTCTCTCTCTCTCTCTCTCTCTCTCTCTCTCGTTCTCTCTCTCTCGTTCTCTCTCTCTCTCATTCTCTCTCTCTCCCTAATGTGTCTCTATACCTTCTCCCTCTGTTGCGCCTGCCATGTAGCTCAGTGTAATTTCAGCAGCAGCACACGTTTGTTGATTAATCACTGGACACGTGGGGTTACGTGACTGGCAAGTAACTGTTGGATCAAAGCTAGCTCAGGGTCCCTTGTCAAGAAACCTGGTCTGTGTACACAGTGCTGAGGCTAGTAGAAACCTGGTCTGTGTACACAGTGCTGAGGCTAGTAGAAACCTGGTCTGTGTACACAGTACTGAGGCTAGTAGAAACCTGGTCTGTGTACACAGTGCTGAGACTAGTAGAAACCTGGTCTGTGTATACAGTACTGAGGCTAGTAGAAACCTGGTCTGTGTACACAGTGCTGAGACTAGTAGAAACCTGGTCTGTGTACACAGTGCTGAGGCTAGTAGAAACCTGGTCTGTGTACACAGTGCTGAGGCTAGTAGAAACCTGGTCTGTGTACACAGTGCTGAGGCTAGTAGAAACCTGGTCTGTGTACACAGTGCTGAGACTAGTAGAAACCTGGTCTGGTTATACAGTACTGAGGCTACTAGAAACCTGGTCTGTGTACACAGTGCTGAGGCTAGTAGAAACCAGGTCTGTGTACACAGTGCTGAGGCTAGCAGAAACCTGGTCTGTGTACACAGTACTGAGGCTAGTAGAAACCTGGTCTGTGTACACAGTGCTGAGGCTAGTAGGGAGAGCCTGTCCACTTTACCAGCAAACACAACGGCAGAAAGGGACAGACAGGAAAAAGCAGAGCGACAGGGAGAGATGGCGAGAGAGAGAGAAGGAGGAAGAGAGGAAGGTCAGAGCGTCAGATAGGACACTACAGCTGCAATCCTCTAGGGCCTTCTTCTGACACCTGGTTCCATCTCACAGTGTGAAGTGGCCAACGAGAAAAAAGTTACTGGGGTTGTAATAGGTGACCTTTCTGTGAAGCAGAACACATGCATTTTTATACCAGAGCATAAATAGCTGAGCTACATAACAATTAAGGTAACCTTTCTGTTTGAATAAGAAGCCATTTCTCAGAGAACCGAAATTACATGAATGATAAATGATTTTTCTTCTACAGTGGAGAGATGGAGAGGAATGGAATAAGGAAGTAGAGGGGGAGGGAGAGAAGGAAAGGAAAGGCTGGTCTCACTTGTAAATCCCAGTTATAATGCCTCGTTAAAAAGATTTGGGAAAGCGAAACAGAAGCAGACACGCTCTCTCTTTTCTTAAAGGTAGACATGTCTCAGTGGAATTCATTAATGTGAGTCCCGGTGGTGGTCTTACTCCTACAGTACAATCGCCTGGGTTAGCACCGATCCTGAAATTACATCTAATTGGACAATTACTCAAACTCAGAAACCTCCTGCAATAAGGCAACGAGGCCCCTAATAAACACCTTGTCTTCTCAATAAAAACAAGGAAGTCATTTACCTGACCCAAGAGGCACAATTTTTTAATTTATTTTCAAAATAATTGCATGTGCTGTGAATGAGAATATTAAAAAGGTAGCCACAGTAGCTTTGCATGGAAGAGTAATGCAGGCCTAGCTACCTCGGGTCTCACACTGCAGCCTCCTCTCTCTCTCTGGGGGGAGAGCTCATTTGTTCCACAGATAAGAGCATTGCACACGCAGTACTGTAATATTATTGCTGTCGTGTCATAATGAAATAATTTGGTCTCCTTTTCAACCCCCCCACCCACTATTCCCTCTGCCCCTACCTACCCCACACATTGGACATAATATATTTCCTCCACATGTATGAAGCATTAATTAAACATTGCCGGTGGAAAGTATATATTTTGTTCATTTTCCGCCACAGCTGCTGCAGCAGCAACATTGTGTCCATTAGATTGGATAGCCGTTGTGTAATATAGAGTTTCATGTTTCTCTAGCTGATTATCACCTCTCTATGACTTCAACATACAACAAAGTCTCCTCCACATCAGGGGGTCCATGACACAGGCAGGAAAGAGGGCCAGAGAGCCATTGTTCCAGTCATGAACCCTTTAACCACCCTCCACCCACCCTTCACCTAGCCTCCACTCACCCTTCACCCAGCCTTCACACACCCTTCACACACCCTCCACCCAGCCTCCAACCAGCCTTCACCCAGCCTCCATACACTCTTCACCCAGTCTTCACCCAGCCTTCACCCACCCGTCACCCAGCCTCCACCCACCCAGCCTCCTCCACCCACCCTTCACCCAGCCTCCACCCACCCTTCACCCAGTCTCCACCCACCCTTCACCCAGCTTTCACACACCCTTCACCCACCCTCCACCCACCCTCCACCCAGCCTCCACCCTCCACTAAGCCTCCTCCAGCCTCCACCCACCCTTCACCCACCCTCCACCCACTCTTCACCCAGCCTCCACCCTCCACTCAGCCTCCTCCAGCCTCCTCCAGCCACTAGCTCTTTAAGTCATGCTCTCTTCAGGATGCTGAACCGTCATCTCCCCTCTCTGTGCCCTCCACCTCTGCCTCTCTGACGAGCCAAATACCAGGGTTTTCACATCTCGCCCCCATGGCGGACCAACAGAAGGATGAATAAATAATCATGGTTGACCTCGCACGTCCAGGGACAGCAGTCTAACACCTTCACTGACAAGAGTTCACCCAAATGCCACTCCCCTGCCATAGACCAGAGACCAGAGAGAGAGAAAAACCTAGAGCGATGAGAAAAGTGTAGCCCGGGAGAGCTGGACGGTGACAAATGGTGTGGAAAAAACAACAGAGGCAGCCGTCTGAAGGGAAGACATGAGTAAAACTCACAAATAATTAACTGGGTAAATATTGGAGAGCCCACTGACTAATTACCTCACACGTCTCACTGCGCTCTCATTATTGTTCCTGTCGGAGTTAACCCCTTCCCTCCTGCCGGCGCCCGCCACCCACAGCCTCCTGAGCCAGCTTCTTACAGCCCTACCCCCACTCCTATATGCATGCTTGTGAGTAGAGACAGGTACGTTAGGTATGATTACCATATGGTTATCATGGATTATCATACAGTTACACTGACAATGGGAGAGGCTTATAGTTATCAGGCAAGGCATATGTTTTTTGGTTGTTGTTTTTTGTCTAGTGTTGAACTAGTAAATTATTTGTCTTTCAGATGGACAGTTGTCAATCAAGCTTTTGTCAGCATGTTGGACCAAGCTATACACCCAAGCCCTCCTCTGCTCATCTCCCCTATCTGAAGAGTGTTCCATCTGGCTAAGGGAGGTGTTGGCTAACACTCGCCTCTCTACTTCTCTCCTCAGGTAGAGTGGAGGATCTGCTCACACAAGGACGTTTCTCCAATAATCTCCAGGATGATGGCTAATGACAGCAGCTGTGAGGCAGGCATGCACCACTTCCAAGCTGATTTAAGTTTAACGAGCCACTCCAGAGTGCTATTGATTCAAATCTATATTTGACAGGATACTCTCTGAGCATGTATTAAATGGATAATAACTCCTCTCGTACCTTCTGAGAGCATCACCAAACGGAGGGGAGAGGGCATTTAGTGAGAAAAGGGTGTCTCATTTGTTGAGTGATTTGAGTTATGCTTCAGTCAATGGGGAGTGTGTGTAGCCGTAGGAGACGCCATGTTTTCACTCCACCTTCCTTCTCTACATGCACACTGATGAGGAGAATAAAACACAAGCAAAACAAACATGCTTTATCATTATTTCCCTGCTGTAAACAGGCTGGCAGTATGCACTGAGTGGATTCACAGCTGCTTTTTCTTTTAATTATCCCTCGCTATCAAAGTGAATGATGAGATTTATAATGAACTCTACATTTTCAATTTGCATGCTCCCCTGTAATTGCTTGGTACAGGCAGGTCTGGGGGAAAAATAACATCTTCCAACACCCGGAATTGGCGTATTGCCACCCCATTTCCCATATTTTCACAAAAGCAACAATGTTATTTCATTATCAGACGAGCTTGTAAACATTATGTTTTGGGGAGAAAGCTGAGAAAAGACAGAAAGAAAGGGAGAAAGATAGCTGTTAATATGTATATAGAACACAAACCACCATAACACAAAAAATAGGATCTGTTGTGGTGTAGTTTGATTTCTCCAAATATCCCATGTTTTCAGAGTACAGGGCCTTACTGTGTGCTGTGTTTCTGTACCATCAGAATGTATTCTACTATAGTATACTATTTCAGGCTGTAAAGGAACATCGGATGAAGGCTGCTCAGGGAATAATAGGCCTCTCTTTTCTATTGACTCAACATCAAGGTAAAAAAATGCACTAATATGAGCTGTGGGTTTTTCTCACTTTGCAGTATGCTTCTCAGGACAAAATAGTCTTGTCACTGTTAGATCCACAATGTTGGTACAGTGTGAACAGTGTGTGAATTATACCCAGAGTACACAAGAGCAACTCTTTCATCATACCCTCACCCTGCATCTTTATATAGGACGTTATATAGGACTAAACCTCTCAAATCAGGAGAGAGAGCGAGAGAGACAGCGAATGCATGCACACCCTTTGCTTTGATAATCTTTAAAACCTTTTTTGCTTAATGGTAGGGCTGTGGGAAGCAAAATGAAAAATTCCTTCTTGATTATATACGTTTTTTAAAGTGAGTGTAACAAATGTTTTCATAATCCTCGATGAGTTCAAGTCTGTTTTCCCCACCAACCAGCTGACAGCCTCTTAATGCTGCCACATTAAAGTGCTTTTCCAGTGCATGTGATGCAGCTTTAACTAGGTCCTGGGGGCATTGTTAGTTATCATTGCCTACTGCTGGAGTGAGCCACGGCCCCGGTGAAAGCAATTTTAGCTTTCCTCCCAATCAGAGGCGCAACATGAGAGACGGCCAAGGAGAACAAACGGTCCGGCTCACCACTTCCCACCGCCAATCTTATCTGCGCCTCCTCCCGTCCCAAAAGGGCCAGTTGACGCAACAACCTCCCCTCTCCCCCAAAAGACATGGGATGCTTGGCCCCAGGCCCTCCAAAACACGCAGATATCTGCAAATTAGACTCACAGAGACAGACAGAAAACACCCTCTGAAGGCATCAGACATGAACATACATTCGGCAGAACGTGTGGGGGGATTTGCATTAGTACGTGTGTATGTATGTGAGACGGACCAAGGCCAAGACTGAGTGAGTTCTAAACCCATGTCAAAACAAGTCATTTCTGTGCTCCTCTGAAGTGAATCGACATGTGGAGGAATCAATTATTCTTCAAAAGTGAGTGTGAGGATAGGCCCTCATGCGTTTTAGCCACCTCATAGAGCAGACAGGCAGGCTTCTGGTGCCCTGGAAAATAGTTGCTCCTGCCTCAGATATACATGATAAGGACTCTATTCTGTTCTATATACTCACTTGCCGTATATGAGGCATCTATTTACCATTAATGAAGTTATTTTATCAGATTAACTCATTAAAGTAATGCTCGGCATACTGTATATTGTTAACTTTAGTATTACATGTATCCAGTATATACAGTGGGGAAAAAAAGTATTTAGTCAGCCACCAATTGTGCAAGTTCTCCCACTTAAAAATATGAGAGAGGCCTGTAATTTTCATCATAGGTACACGTCAACTATGACAGACAAATTGAGGAAAAAAAATCCAGAAAATCACATTGTAGGATTTTTTATGAATTTATTTGCAAATTATGGTGGAAAATAAGTATTTGGTCACCTACAAACAAGCAAGATTTCTGGCTCTCACAGACCTGTAACTTCTTCTTTAAGAGGCTCCTCTGTCCTCCACTCGTTACCTGTATTAATGGCACCTGTTTGAACTTGTTATCAGTATAAAAGACACCTGTCCACAACCTGAAACAGTCACACTCCAAACTCCACTATGGCCAAGACCAAAGAGCTGTCAAAGGACACCAGAAACAAAATTGTAGACCTGCACCAGGCTGGGAAGACTGAATCTGCAATAGGTAAGCAGCTTGGTTTGAAGAAATCAACTGTGGGAGCAATTATTAGGAAATGGAAGACATACAAGACCACTGATAATCTCCCTCGATCTGGGGCTCCACGCAAGATCTCACCCCGTGGGGTCAAAATGATCACAAGAACGGTGAGCAAAAATCCCAGAACCACACGGGGGGACCTAGTGAATGACCTGCAGAGAGCTGGGACCAAAGTAACAAAGCCTACCATCAGTAACACACTACGCCACCAGGGACTCAAATCCTGCAGTGCAGACGTGTCCCCCTGCTTAAGCCAGTACATGTCCAGGCCCGTCTGAAGTTTGCCAGAGTGCATTTGGATGATCCAGAAGAGGATTGGGAGAATGTCATATGGTCAGATTAAACCAAAATATAACTTTTTGGTAAACACTCAACTCGTCGTGTTTGGAGGACAATGAATGCTGAGTTGCATCCAAAGAACACCATACCTACTGTGAAGCATGGGGGTGGAAACATCATGCTTTGGGGCTGTTTTTCTGCAAAGAGACCAGGACGACTGATCCGTGTAAAGGAAAGAATGAATGGGGCCATGTATCGTGAGATTTTGAGTAAAAACCTCCTTCCATCAGCAAGGGCATTGAAGATGAAACGTGGCTGGGTCTTTCAGCATGACAATGATCCCAAACACACCGCCCGGGCAATGAAGGAGTGGCTTCGTAAGAAGCATTTCAAGGTCCTGGAGTGGCCTAGCCAGTCTCCAGATCTCAACCCCATAGAAAATCTTTGGAGGGAGTTGAAAGTCCATGTTGCCCAGCGACAGCCCCAAAACGTCACTGCTCTAGAGGAGATCTGCATGGAGGAATGGGCCAAAATACCAGCAACAGTGTGTGAAAACCTTGTGAAGACTTACAGAAAACGTTTGACCTGTGTCATTGCCAACAAAGGGTATATAACAAAGTATTGAGAAACTTTTGTTATTGACCAAATACTTATTTTCCACCATAATTTGCAAATAAATTCATTAAAAATCCTACAATATGATTTTCTGGAAAAAAAATTCTCATTTTGTCTGTCATAGTTGACGTGTTCCTATGATGAAAATTACAGGCCTCTCTTATCTTTTTAAGTGAGAGAACTTGCACAATTGGTGGCTGACTAAATACTTTTTTCCCCCACTGTACACTGAGTATACCAAACATTAGGAACACCTTCCTAATATTTGCCCTCAAAACAGCCTCAATTTGTTGGGGCATGGACTCTACAAGGTGTCGAAAGCGTTCCACAGGGATGCTGGCCCATGTTGGCTGGATGTCCTTTGGGTGGTGGACCATTACACGCGGGAAACTGTTGAGCATGAAAAACCCAGCAGCGTTGCAGTTCTTGACACAAAACGGTGCGCCTGACACCTACTACCATACCCTGTTCAAAGGCACTTCAATATTTTGTCTTTCCCTTTCACCCTCTGAATGGTACACATACACAATCCATGTCTCAATTGTCTCAAGGCTTAAAAATCCTCCTTTAACCTGTCTCCTCCCCTTCATCTACACTGATTGAAGTGGATTTAACAAGTGACATCAATAAGGGATCATAGCTTTCACGTGGATTCACCTAGTCAGTCAATGTCATGGAAAGAGCAGGTGTTCTTAATGTTTTGTACACTCAGTGTAGAGTAGTGTATCAGAAATGTTTTGATCATGGTAGTACGGTTGTAATGAGGAAACTTCTAAAATGTCCATTCCTCCTTCTGACTTCCTCCCTAGGCCCTTCCTCTCTCCCTCTCTCTCTATCTCTCTCTCTCTCCATCGCTCTCTCTCCCTCTCTGTCAGCTTCCTGCCTCCTGTTTGTCTCCGGGCCTCTAGAGGTCATCTGTGTTCCCCTCTGCCTTAGTTCTTCCTCGTGTGTCCTTATTAGCTTGATCCAGGTCACCTGTGCCTTGTTTCACCTAGAGTATTTTAGCTGTGTTTTTTCCCCTGTTCCTCACTTGGTTTTTGAGTCCTGGCTATGTGTCTCCTGCTTTGTCCCACCGTGTCTTTCCAAGTAAGCTTTTCTAAGTTATCTTTAGTTTGTTTTTCTCCCCTCGTGGAGTTATTTTGTTTTGCCTCCTGTTTTGTTACTCTACCTCTGTTAATATACCTCTTTCTGAGAAGAACTTTTGTTGGACTATTTTTGAAGTGCAAAGAACCTTTTTGTTACATTAAATCTACTTACCTGGAGTATTGCCTTGGGTGTTTCATTTGGGTCCAACAATACCTCCTCTGTGGCTAAGGGGTAGAACCCCCAGCTCCCCACATCTGAGACCGGAGTTCTAGCCCAGCTTGTGACAGAAAAACCAAGTCAATCATGGACCCAGAAACACTCAGTTCCCAGGACCTGTTGGCGGTGATCACTCGACATGAGGCATCTTTCCAGCGCCATGAAGCCGTTCTCAGCCGACAAGAAGAGCTGATGGCTAGTCATTCTCAACTCCTGGCCGAAATGATGAGTTCCCTCCACCAGCTCTTTGAACGCCTCCCTGGTCCTCTCCCTTCCTCCAGGTCACCCCCCAGTGACGACAGGCCTTCTCCAGTGGCGGAGCCCCGACTACCACCTCCCAAGCCCTTTTCTGGGGATCCAAGCTCTTGCCAGGGTTTCCTCACCCAATGCTCCCTCACCTTCGAGCTCCAACCCTCAAGTTTTCCCACAGACCGTTCCAAGATTGCCTACATCATTACCCTTCTTTCAGACAAGGCGCTCGCCTGGGCCTCTGCGGTGTGGCAGTCCCAGGAGGCCTGTTGTGACTCCTACGCTGCATTTGTAGAAGAGTTCAAGCGGGTGTTCGATCATCCTGTCAGTGGGCGGGAGGCTTCCAAGCGCCTACTGTCTCTCCGT
This sequence comes from Coregonus lavaretus, assembly GCF_964263955.1. Taxonomy (NCBI): domain Eukaryota; kingdom Metazoa; phylum Chordata; class Actinopteri; order Salmoniformes; family Salmonidae; genus Coregonus; species Coregonus lavaretus. The sequence goes on from NC_140024.1 coordinate 19,415,129, forward strand.
CAGGGTCCCCAAAGCACGGCAGATTTTGCCATTGAATTCCGGACCATAGCAGCAAGGAGCGGATGGAATGATGAAGCGCTGAGGGTCTGTTTTCAGGGAGGGTTATCTGAGCCCCTTCAAGATGAGTTAGCCACCCGAGAACCAGCTGGAGATCTCGAGTCCCTCATAGCCTTGGCCATCCGCCTGGACAATCGTCTAAGAGAGCGGAGAACGGCTCGCCGCCAGGTGTCTCAGTCCCAGGTTCCTCTGAGCAGCTCTGTTTCTCCTGTTTGGACTCCGTCATTCAGAGCTTCCCCGGCTCCTGAACTGCTCCAGGATTCCCCGGAGAGCATGCAGTTAGGCCGTTCCAGGCTTTCTCCCAACGAAAGGGAACGTCGCATGAGGGAGCGTCGGTGCCTCTACTGCGGGGTTGCCGGCCACTTCCGCTCCACTTGCCCCGAGCTTTCGGGAAACGCCTGTCCCCGCCCAGCTACAGGAGGGTTGTGATGGGGAAGATTAGAGCTCCTCCTACTAACGCTGTCCTAGCTATTCCAGCCCCTCTGTCCTGGGAGGGCCACCAGCATCGGGTCCAGGCTATGATCGATTCCGGTGCCGCAGGTGATTTCATGGATGTAACCTTGGCTAAGGAACTCAAGATCCCTACCCAATTACTTCCTCAACCCCAGGCAGTTACAGCCTTAGATGGCAGACCTCTGGAACCAGGAAAGGTTACTGAGGCGACTCAGTCCCTGCGACTTACTATCTCTCAACACCAGCAGGAGGAGACCTTCTATCTCATTGACTCTCCCGAGTATCCTATCATCCTGGGTCACCCTTGGCTATGCAGACATAATCCCCAGATCGACTGGCCTACTGGCACCATTCTAAACTGGGGTTCCACTTGCCAACTCACCTGCATGCTTCAGAGTCCCTCAGCCCCTAGTACCCAGTTTCAAGAGTCTGTTGACGTCTCCCGAGTCCCCAGTGTTTACCATCGGTTCAAGGCAGTGTTCAGCAAGGCCCTGGCTACTTCCTTACCGCCTCATCGCACGTATGACTGTGCCATTGATCTACTCCCTGGTTGCTGCCCTCCTAGAGGTCGGATCTTTTCCTTATCCTCCCCCGAGCAAGCAGCTATGGACACCTACATTAAGGAGTCCTTGGCAGCCGGCCTCATCTGTGCCTCTACTTCCCCGGCTGGGGCGGGCTTCTTTTTTGTTGAAAAGAAAGACGGGGGTCTTAGGCCTTGTGTTGATTACCGGGGACTCAACAAGATCACGGTTCGGAATCGATACCCCCTTCCTCTCATGGCCACTGCTTTTGAGCTGCTTCAAGGGGCTTCCATTTTTACTAAACTGGATCTCCGCAATGCTTACCATCTCGTGCGGATCCGGCAAGGGGACGAATGGAAGACGGCGTTCAACACGCCCACGGGGCACTATGAATATCGGGTGATGCCGTTCGGGCTCACCAATGCCCCCGCAGTATTCCAAGCCCTGATTAATGATGTTCTCCGGGATATGCTTAATCTGTTCGTCTTCGTGTACCTGGACGATATCCTCATCTTCTCGAGGTCACTGAAGGAGCATGAGGGGCATGTTAGCAGGGTTCTCCAGAGGCTCCTTGACAATCACCTCTACGTTAAACCTGAGAAGTGTGAGTTTCATGTTTCTCAGACTCAGTTTCTCGGGTTTATTGTCACTCCCGGCCACCTAGAGATGGATCCCAAGAAGGTCAAAGCGGTCCACAGCTGGCCCACACCTGCCACGGTCAAGGAGGTTCAACGGTTCATTGGCTTTTCTAACTTCTATCGGAAGTTCATTAAGAATTTCAGCTCTGTGGTAGCCCCTTTGACGACGCTTACCAAGGGAGGAGGGACCAAGATTCACTGGGGTCCGGAAGCAGCAGGGGCCTTCGAGGATCTCAAGCGCCGCTTCACTTCTGCTCCGATTCTGGTGATCCCTGACCCAGAAAGACCTTTCGTGGTGGAGGTGGACGCCTCAGAGGTGGGGGTGGGAGCCGTCCTGTCACAGAGGGGTGAGGATGGGAGATTACACCCTTGTGCCTTCATGTCTCGCCGCCTGTCTGAGGCCGAGCGCAACTACCACGTGGGGGATCGAGAGTTGCTTGCGGTTAAGCTGGCCTTGGAAGAGTGGCGCCATTGGCTTGAGGGGGCTCAGCATCCTTTCCAGGTTCTCACAGACCACAAGAACCTGGAATATCTCCAACAGGCTAAGCGGATGAACCCTCGGCAAGCACGATGGTCCCTTTTCTTTAATCGATTCCAGTTCCTCCTGTCTTACCGACCTGGCACCAAGAACGTCAAGCCGGATGCCCTGTCTCGAGCCTATTCTCCCGAGGTACAAGAGAAGCCCTTGGCATCGATTATTCCGAGGTCTAGGATCGTCGCACCTCTTCAGTGGGAACTTGAAAGAGGGGTACGAGAGGCCCTTGTCCATGAGCCCGATCCAGGCGGTGGTCCTGCCGGTCGCCTGTACGTTCCTCTCTCTGTTCGGGCCCGCGTCTTGCAGTGGGGTCATGAGTCGCCCTTGACATGCCATCCAGGCAGTGCTCGCACACTGGAATTCCTCCGACGGCGGTTTTGGTGGCCGTCCATCAAGAAGGACGTGCAGGTCTATGTTGAGGCCTGCCCTGTGTGCAACCAGGGAAAGTCGACACGCCAGCGACCCCAGGGACTGCTCCATCCCTTACCTGTTCCTCGAAGGCCATGGTCACACCTTTCTCTGGACTTTGTTACGGGACTTCCTCCATCCCAGGGCAACACCGTCATCCTAGTGGTGGTAGACCGGTTCTCTAAGGCTGCCCGGTTTATTCCCCTGCCCAAGCTGCCCTCGGCTAAGGAGACTGCTGAGCTCCTCATGAACCATGTCTTCCGGATATTTGGTATTCCCCTGGACGTGGTCTCCGACCGAGGTCCCCAATTCTCGTCCCGGTTTTGGGGGGCCTTCTGCAGGCTTATTGGGGCCACAGCCAGCCTATCGTCGGGGTTCCATCCAGAGTCTAATGGCCAAACGGAACGGATTAATCAGGATCTGGAGACCATCCTGCGGTGTATGGCGGCCAGTAATCCCACGTCTTGGGCCACCTATATCATTTGGGCTGAATATGCCCACAACACCCTCCAGTCCTCAGCCACCGGATTGTCCCCCTTCGAATGCCAGTTCGGTTACACCCCTCCATTATTTCCAGAGGAAGAGGCGCAAGTTGGTGTTCCCTCGGCCCAGCGCTTTGTCCAACGCTGTAGGCGGACCTGGAAGAAGGCCAGGCGTACCCTCCTTCGGACCTCCCAGAGATACCAAAGTCAGGCTAATCGCCGCCGCCGGACGGCCCCTAGTTTCCGAGCTGGTCAGAGAGTTTGGTTGGCCACTAAGAACCTGCCCCTCCGGGTCGAATCCAAGAAGCTTTCCCAGAAATACATCGGCCCTTTCCGCATAGCAAGAAAGGTTAACCCTGTGTCGTATCGTTTGGTTCTCCCTCGCTCCCTTAGAATTAACCCCACTTTCCATGTTTCACTACTTAAACCTGTCTTGTCTTCTCCCTTTGCCCCCCCACGCAGACCCCCGCCACCTCCCAGGATCATTGACGGCCAGCCAGCCTACACAGTCCGCCGGATACTGGACTCCCGGAGGGTCCAGAACTCTCTGCAGTATCTGGTGGACTGGGAGGGCTACGGGCCAGAGGAGCGCTCCTGGGTTCCAGCCAAGGACATCCTGGACCCAGGTTTGATCCGAGAGTTTCGCACCCTGAGGCCAGGGTGTTCTGGAAGGAACGTCAGGAGTCGTTCCTAGAGGAGGGGGTCCTGTCAGCTTCCTGCCTCCTGTTTGTCTCCGGGCCTCTAGAGGTCATCTGTGTTCCCCTCTGCCTTAGTTCTTCCTCGTGTGTCCTTATTAGCTTGATCCAGGTCACCTGTGCCTTGTTTCACCTAGAGTATTTTAGCTGTGTTTTTTCCCCTGTTCCTCACTTGGTTTTTGAGTCCTGGCTATGTGTCTCCTGCTTTGTCCCACCGTGTCTTTCCAAGTAAGCTTTTCTAAGTTATCTTTAGTTTGTTTTTCTCCCCTCGTGGAGTTATTTTGTTTTGCCTCCTGTTTTGTTACTCTACCTCTGTTAATATACCTCTTTCTGAGAAGAACTTTTGTTGGACTATTTTTGAAGTGCAAAGAACCTTTTTGTTACATTAAATCTACTTACCTGGAGTATTGCCTTGGGTGTTTCATTTGGGTCCAACAATACCTCCTCTGTGGCTAAGGGGTAGAACCCCCAGCTCCCCACATCTGAGACCGGAGTTCTAGCCCAGCTTGTGACTCTCTCTCTCTCTCTCTCTCTCTCTCTCTCTCTCTCTCTCTCTCTCTCTCTCTCTCTCTCTCTCTCTCTCTCTCTCTCTCTCTCTCTCTCTCTCTATATCTCTCTCTCTATCTCTCTCTCCCTCTCTCTCCCTCTCTCTCTATCTCTCTCTCTCCCCCTCCCCCCCCCCCCTCTCTCTCTCTCTCTCTCTCCCTCTATATCTCTCTCTCTCTCCACCTCTCCCTCTCTCTATCTCTCTCTCTCCCTCTCTATCTCTCTCTACCTCTCTCTCCCTCTCTATCTATCTCTCTCTCCCTCTCTCTGCCTCTCTATCTCTATCTGTATCTCCCTCTCTCTATCTCTCTCTCTCCCTCTTTCTCTCCCTCTCTGTGTTGTTTCTAGAAGCCCTGTGATTATTTGGTGTCAGATGTCAGATAGTCCAGGTACAAGGAGATACAAAGTGCTGTCAGAGCTGGCTGAGTTATGGAGCTGTGGGGGTATTATTGTGAGGGGGTGCAGCCTAATGCCTGCTTACCCATTAGGGAGCACACTTAGCATCTCTCATAAATTAACTCAAGTTCTTCTAAGCTGGGGAATATGTACAGCAAAGACTGTATCAAGCTTGGATGTGCACCAGGCTTAGTTTCTTTTTCCCAAGGGTGTTGAGGGTGAGAGGATCATGGTGTCGGTTTTATTACAGTGGGATCTCACCAAAATACTTATTTTTTGACACACTGAACACAAATGATACATGTTGACATTTTGCAGTCTTCTCAAAGACATGCCATTTTAGGCCATATGGCATTTATATGTTTTTTTTTTACAGCGTTTATTAACCTCTCAAAGGGTTTTGAAGGCTTTCCTGTTGTCATTATCTGTGTCACAGAGAGAGACCCTGTGCCCAGTGTAGCGAGTAGAGAAGTGTACACACATTTTACTGGCTCACCTCACTGTAAAGTTTTATCTTGGGTAACCAATTAAAGGTAATGTAAAAATTGATGACTTCAGTGTGCTTGGCTGTTTATGTTGCTGATTTTATGCATCTGAAAATAATCTTGCCTTGGCACTGCGGGTCACGGCTGAGATGGTTGGAGGCTGATGATTAAGATAAAACACATTGTGGTGTATTGAGGTAAGTGACCTGCCGCTCTGTGCAGATAAGACTCCAATTAATCCGGGCTGAATTGCAGTAATGTTAAATAAAGATAATTACTAAATCACTAGGCTACATTGCTTTGATACATTTTTTGTTACTCAGTGTTATTACTGGGAGGAATAAGAAATTAAATGGATTATGTCACAGCCTTTTCATATGGATTACAACTGCTTTTAAATAACTGCAAGTCAATTTCATCAGCCCTGCAATTTGAGAAGCCACTGACAGGCTCTGCATGATTCAAATTGAACTCGCTCTCATCATTTAATAACGCCCCATATTCCTCACCCCCAACACACACACACACACACACACACACACACACACACACACACACACACAGGCACACACACGCACACACACACATACACACACACACACACACACACACACACACACACATACACACACACACACACACACAGGCACACACACACACACACACACACACACACACACACACACACACACACAGGCACACACACACACACACACAGGCATGTATACATAAACACAAACATAAACAACAGCCTCACATACAGACTGTTTAGATGAGGATAAGGCATTTTAATTTATTCCAGGAAATAGCCAAACAATTAGATACTTGATGATGATCCAGCACCAGATTATACATTTGTACTCCTCCCCTTCTCTCAAAGAGGCTTAGGGCTTGCAGAGGGAGACAAGGGAACATCGTAGCAACATTTTGACAGAAATCTTCAAAAAAACAGGGCCTTTTGAGGGAGGGGGTTGGGGGGGTCTTAGGAATTATGTTTTATTTACTGCGTTTGAGGTTGAGGGTTTAAAAATATTAAATTGTGGACAAGCAATCAGAGGCATGTGATGAGAGATTTCACGGCCGGTTATCTCCTGGTCCTCACCGCTGGTTCTGTGTGATTGTGGAGAAGTGTCCGTGCCAAGCGCCCAGGGCTGCAGGCAGCAGCAGCAGAGAGAGCTAGCTCCTTTAAAGCTGTGCTGGCACGGGGCCCCCTATCGGAGCCAGAGCACTACTCTGTATGCATTCATTATGGCATCCATTAGAGTAAACATCTCAACCTCCCCCTACACCAGCCCCCTTGCTTTTAAGTGCCATACGACAAGTCAGCATCCAAGCTGCGAAATGAGAACCGTGCCCATACTTCCTCTTATTTATTTATTAATTTATGTATTTAGAAATTTTCAGCCAGAGGTATTTCTCCTGTTTTTACGTAAAGAGCTTTTGCATGTTTCCAGCCCGCTTCTCTCTGTCTCTCTCCTGATGGTTGCCTGATGCTGGAGTGCCAACAAAGAGTGGATGGATGGAGGCCTAATTGCTGATCTTCACTCCTCTTAATTATGTGCAGGGCCGAGGTTATATAGGCCATCTTTATAGCCCAGGTTCAAGATAATTGAGAATGTATAAAATATGATTTGATTCCCCCAAAGAAAAGTCGAGCTCTGTAGCTCAATTAATTTCCTTTCATTTCTAGTGCAGGGAAATAATAGGGCACAAAGGATATTTGTCTTTCTGATACACTGCCTGAAGTAGCCCAGATAGGAATTTAAATCAAAGGTATTGGCATTATCGCTGTTTTGATCTGCAGTGAAGGGTCCTCGTGGTAATGGCATAGCCCCTACTTGTATCTGTGTCTGGCTTCAAGGTAGTCGTGACGTTGTCTTGGTCTTACTCAGGAAAATGAATGGTGTATCAGAACAAGGCTTCAGAGATAAAGGACAGGAAGAATGTATTTGTAAAAGCTATATCCACAGACGGAGAGCCAATGTAGATAATAATTTCATCAGATCTGTTTGATTCTATCCATGGCCTCAATCAAATGTGGAAACCTCGCTAGAATCAGCTTGTATTCAAATGAATAGTGTAGGTGTCATATCATTTAAACTCCAAAAAGCGACAGAGGAAGAGAGCATCTTTGATCTAATGAAGGCTTTGCTTCAGTACTGCGAGTCGTTTACTTAATTACCAAATTACGCTTATTTATAGAGGGGGTAAGGCTCATGTGATGGCTCTGCATTAGCATCAAGGCAGAAATTAGCCCCTCAGGCCCACGCTGCCGATGCTGTTGCTACTACTGCTCAGCTGTTAGTGAAGGATCTCAGCTTTAAATCCCTCAAATGTAAATATCTAAGTGACCTAATCTGGGACTCAGATACTGGCCTGAGGGAAAGGAAGATAGTCTCCTCTCTCTCTCTCTTGCTCTCTCTCGCTTTCTCTCTCTCTCTTTCATGTTGTGATAGTCACTCTTTAACCCCCTCTCTCTCTCATTCGCCCTCTGTGTCTCTCTGGCTCATGTTGGGCCTATCCTGTCTGTCTGTGCTGCATGTAGAGTTGTTGACTGCTGGTCTGCCTTCATGTCTGTGAGTGTGATCTGGCTCTATTAAAGGGCCAACACAGCCGGGGCCACCATGCCCGTCCCTCTGTCTGTCTGTCTGTCAGCCAGACGGCCACTATCACAGGAACACATGTGGAAATAATGATGGTACTGCCAGGCGTGTATACATGGCGCTGGAGTCTGGATGCAGGCAGTCTGGCCCTAGGCAGCGTGCCACAAGACACTGAGGGGGAACAAGGGAACATGACAGGATCATGACACTTGCTTTTTTTGTATCATTTTACCAATCATCTGCATTTCATTTATCTGGGCTGTGCTGCGTGTACTCAAAGTGGCAGGCCTGCTGGCCTAGTTAGGATGGGAGAGGAGATGGAGACGGAGAGGGGGTAGCTGGGTAAAAATAGGGCTGATGAAATCCTCCTGTCCACAGCCCACTGACAGCGCTGGCACTCCAAATGAAACGTCATACATGAAACACACTAAGGCAATGTTATTACATTCCATCCAACAAAGGGGAAAATAAATGCAACTTGATTTCTGACAATGTCCTTTGTTATGTTTTTTGTTGTTGTATATTCTTACAAAAATCCAGACGTTGTTGTTGGAAGCTGAGCTCCAGCAGGGAATGGAGACTCTCTGTTCCAGGGTTACTTCTCTGAAGTTGTTGTTTCTGTGTTTGAATTTCAAACGTAAGATAAAACAATCCTAAATTAATCTCTCCTTAAGAATGTAGTAAACAAGTGTGATATGCCCCTGAAAGGGAACTCAGAGTTGTGCAACAGACCTGGCCTGGCAGTGAAACTTCCATTGGTGTTCAGTCTGTTGTAATCGTTTATCTGCTCTATAGAAGTTAATGCAACTCAAACTCCTGCAGTTTAGAGTGTGGGCTCCTGCAGTATTTAAACTGAATGTAATAATGGATATTGAATGTAATATATCCTACAACCTTGAATTATTGATGGATTCACTGAGTCCCACAGCCCTATTGACATGTTAAATGCACTTCGTTGTAAATGCGTTACTTTTCTTGTCAGAATATTTACCATCAACCTGTCTGTATTGATTCCTTTTATTCACTTTTTGAATAAATTATTGGACATGCTTTGGCAAAAAAAAAATTATACTCAAATCATCCCATGGAGCTGAAAACACTAAAGGGGGAGATGGTATAGAGAAAGACACAGAGTGACGTTTGTTGGAAATTAAGGGAAATTTGATCATTTAATGCTTGGATGCAGAAGAGCTATGTTCCTCCTCTGCAAATGTACAAGTAAAGTACCTAATAATGCCAGGCAATTAGAAATGACTGCTGCTAGAAAACAGGGGCTGGAGTGATTGCTGATGTGGATTAGGCTGCATTAGCCAACCGGCGGAGAGGAGAGAGGTGGACACTGAAAGGTGGTGTTATACGAGTACCAAGGACAATGCCTTAAATGCCTTCAGCAGCGAGAAGGGATTTGCTTCTAATTCATTTCCCATTCGGAAGGCCAGCCTGGTAGGAACAGAGCAGAGGAGCTGCTCTCCTGCAGTGACAGCCCTGAGCAAATGTTCCACATCATTAAAAACATCAAGTGCCTTTCACTCCCCTCACTGCTGCTACCTGGATCTGCTGTTACTATCGCTGATAAAACACTGTGAACGTGATGCACCATCACAGCTCTTTCTGCAGGCTCCAAACAGTCCTGTGCCTGCACTAGTGTACCTGTAGCCCCAGCTTCATGTAATGTGCCAGACAGACACGAAGAAGGAAACAGTTACATTCTTTTAATGTTTTACAAGGGTTGTTCATCAATTTAATCTCTCAGGGTTGATTACATTTAGCCATCAATTGATTAATCTACCAATTCATCTACTGGTTTGTCTATTGACTTTCTAATGGAAGTTTTCAAGGCCAAGAACTTCAGGCAATTTCCTCATTTTGAAAGGATATCTTAAATGTATTTTACTGCCTCTCTGTTCTGAGTTTCACGGGCATGCACACATACACACACGTGTGTGCGCGGCCACACACTCATCCCTAGCTCAGGGCAGTTTATCTGAGTGGTGCCATCTGATGGGAGGATTTATTGGTGAGGAAGGCTGTGGTTCTGGATGACAGATTTTAATTACAGAAACATGGGCTAGTGACACAAGAATTGCCAGGTTGAGCGGAGCGGCAGCCAATGACGAGCCTGATAACCAGATGACGAGCACAGGGCAGACAATTAGCTACAAAAGGGCAGTTCTTGCTGATGTGCCACGTCAGCTGGAGGAATGCCATGCTGCACGGCCATCACTGGCTTAGAACAGGCCTAAGAGCTACGTCCACACCATTGACTGTAGGTCCACAACATTGACTGTAGGTCCACAACATTGACTGTAGGTCCAAACCATTGACTGTAGGTCCACACCATTGACTGTAGGTCCACACCATTGACTGTAGGTCCACACCATTGACTGTAGGTCCACACCATTGACTGTAGGTCCACACCATTGACTGTAGGTCCACACCATTGACCGTAGGTCCACACTATGAAGCATATCACGCCATGCTGCACGAAGCTGAGAAAAGTAGAACCAAAGTCAATGTTTATGATGTGTATTCACCTCACCACTGCACACACCTCATTGGCTAGTATGGAATCCTTGTTGTAATTATTAGTGGATGTAGTTTTAAGGCCATGATCCGTCCTTCCTGTTTATTTCCCACCATAAAACTAATCACAAACTGTGATTGTGCACATTATTCTTGGTCTATGTGCAGTCAATGTTTTCCTGCAAGCTACCTGTGTAATGCAGTGTTCAATGTAGTGTTCTACAACTTTGAATTTAGTTTCCACTGCTCTGCAGGCTTCTTTGCTCTGTTGCTCTGTGTGTGGAATAGAAGTACGCCCCCACAGCACTGCTTCTATCGTTAACGTCGATCATATATACTTGAGATCAGTGAGTGCTCCTAACACGCAAGCTGTGGGACTGTTCAGTCCTGGACAGAAGCTGCAGTAAGCAGCAGCACACAGGAGCCAGTGGCAGAGAGAGGCCCTCCTGTCTGCTACAGAGCATGGAGTGGATCCCTGAGCCGGCTCTTTCTCCTTATTCTCCAGTTGCAGCCTGCTGGTCTGTAGATACATTGGCGTCTTGGCGACTGGCTGGGAGTAGTGCAGTGTGAACGGTAACACCCAGGACAAATTACACGGCAGGAGAAGAGGGGCCTCTCCACCACTGAGGCATGGTGGCATCACAGGGGCGGAAAATGACAATTCCCTGAAAAGGTCATACAAGACGCCTGCGCTGCGATACGAGCTTACAGCCAATCTGACAATCTTAATTCAAATCATGACATTCCCCAAAAAGTAGAACGTTTTCATCTCCACATGTCAGAACAGCGGGCTGACCTTTAGCATTTCAGAACTTCACTGAGTTTTAACAAATGCTAATCAGGCCCTTTCATTAACAGGTCTCCTCCACGTCGCCGCTCACACCCGCACAATTAATGCGTTTCACACAGAGATCCAAAGAGTAATAGGATTTTCTATTATATTCTATTAATATGCATACATTTTCTATGAATTGGATTGCCTGAAATGGTTTTCAGTGATATATTGAATGCTGGTCTTAATAAAATTGAAATGTTCTCTGCATTCTTTAAAATGTTCTATGAATTATTTTACATCCAATATGTCCAATAGGTCTTTATTTTTGAATAGATTACTAATTTTGGAGTACAATAATAGCCTTCTTATACAAAAGCAGTAGTTGTATTGTGACAGAGGAGGTAATGCTCCTTGATGCTTCTAGTTCCGTACGATATCACTGTACTGTATAGTTTCTCATAATAGTAGCAGGATGAATAGGAGATCAGCTAGTGATGGATTAATTAAGGCCATGCTGCAGAAGATAATAGTCTCTCTCTCTCTCTCTCTCTCTCTCTCTCTCTCTCTCTCTCTCTCTCTCTCTCTCTCTCTCTCTCTCTCTCTCTCTCTCTCTCTCTTACTTTCTCTCTCTTTCTCTCTCTCTCTCTCTCTCTCTCTTACTTTCTCTCTCTCTCTCTCTCTCTCTCTCTCTCTCTCTTACTTTCTCTCTCTCTCGCTCTCTCTCTCTCTCTCTCTCCTCTCTCCCTCTCTCTCTTACTTTCTCTCTCTCTCTCTCTCTCTCTCTCTCTCTCTCTCTCTCTCTCTCTCTCTCTCTCTCTCTCTCTCTCCTCTCTCTCTCTCTCTCTCTCTCTCTCTCTCTCTCTCTCTCTCTCTCTCTCTCTCTCTCTGGTTTCTGAATGGTGACTGAGACTATGCAGCCACTATGGGGAGCTGCTCTGTGCTAAAGCTGCTAGCAGTGCAAAGGTAACAGGCTGTGTGGCACTGTGCAGTACTTTCCCATACCAGTGTGTAGTGTGTCTGTGTGTTTGTGTGTGAACCTGTATGTCTCTGCCTATCTCTGTAGGAGGTGTGGCAGTTAGCTCTGAACAGTAGCAACTCAAAAACACTGACTCTCCAACCGTGTATCTGGTGTGATCACCTTCCCCCGAAACGACCCAAAGCTCCCAATGAAATCCAAACATGGAGAGTGATACCACCCCTGTTTGCGTCCCGAGTGGACCTGGGAAAAGCCTGGAGAGATAGACCAGCCTCCCGCTCACCTGCACAGCACAGCTGGGTGCCCAGATTAATAGGCAAGATAGACCTATGTACTTAGTCATCACTCTGATTGTGTGTGGCCAGGCAGGCCCAGGCTGTGTGCCCAGGATGTGTGCAGGTGGGGAAGCCAGATGATGAGCTATGGTGACATGGTAAATGAAGATATGCTGAGAAGCCTTGGAACTGCATAATGACTTCTGCTTGTCTCCATAAAACCCACAGCTCGTATCTCATACACCTCACCACTGGGGCTCTCTGGCGCCCCCCCTGTTCTGAAGTAGGCTCCATTACAACAGTGTCTAACATCACTCTACACACAGTGGCCTTTTCCTCATCCCCCTACTCAAAGTATTGCCATTACACCATAGGACAACATGATGCTTTGCAGCAAGAGACCCTGTATGGCTACTTAAAAGTAAAGTGGTGGGCTCTACATAGAGCAGTACTATAATATGTGCCCTGGTGTCATGCAGGCCTTCTGCGTAGTTGGTTGTAACTGTTCTCTTTCCCGGGGTTATAATAGGCTTGCCTCCTGTTACCCTTACCCTGTCCTGTTGGAGTCAGTCAGACAAGGTTACCCCCCTTTCTCTCCCAAGGCCTTCACCCTCACCCCCATCCTAGCCCACCCCACCCCCCAAAGCTGAAAACAGCAGTTTTTCCTAGCGGCGCATGGCCAAGGTAAACGTATCAAGTGGTGGAAGGTCACCTGTGCTCTCAAGACTGTTTAGCAAGGTCAGCCAGTAATGAGCTGCAACTACTTTATTTGCAAGTCGGAGGCTCGGAGGGATTAATTGTCCCCACTCTGTCTCATCCATGATCTGAGGGCCCTTTGTCAAAATGATCCATGGCTTTCGTCCCGCGGGCCCACGCTTTCATTATTGAGGTGCTGGCTAATCGATAGAAGCATTTTTAGCGTTGTGCCCTGTAACTTTTATCAATCCTTATTATCTAATTAGTAATACAGGCCTGTTAGAGGGCCCTATCTGCACATCCGAGGCCTCATGCATTTTTAATTGGATCTGATAGCATTAACGGCTGAATATGCAGCCAGCCCATTCACAGACCTGCCCCAGCCTTAAGTGAAAGTGCCTTAAATTAAAAGCCCTATAGAAATCAATAGTGCTGGCGTCTATGAGAGAGGAGAGAGCAAATATCCTGGACGGCCAGGCCGCTGACACGCCTCTCACCATATGCTGCTGGCTGTGCTGAGCCTCTCTAGCCTCTCTAGTCTGTATAGTGTGTCTTAGTGAGCACCAGGAATCACCCCTCCAAAATAGAGGCCAATATTGGAGAGAGGGCCTGTTTGATGGGGCTTAAAAGTTTGCATTAATGCTGCATTAATGGCTTGTCTAGCTGGATGACTTTTTTTTTGAGTGAAGCATAACATGCTGAGCGGCACTGTCAAAAAATATTACATGGGCAAATGGCATGCAAAGCATTAATTTAAAGCTGAGATCCCACTCTGTGTGATGCAACAAAGAGAGACTGACAAACAGCTTGCAAGTGGGCAATTACTACTGACAGAGTGCACTTTGACTCTGCATTAGGCAAATTCATTTGACAGTTGCTCAATACAATTCTATAACATGCCAGGCTTATATTGTACATGTTAGCCGGATGTTGAAAGTGCTTGAAAGTATTTTAAATAATGCATCTTTAAATCACATCAAATGAAATTCATCTCCAGAGAACCATATAGTGTGATCGGTGGACTCAGGATCTAAGCTCTCAGACACAGAGACAGGGAGAGAGATGCAGCTTCTGAGCAGTGTGTTTGCTGCAGGTCATTTTCAGTAAAGGATTTGATATACATTTCATACTGGCTGGAGATTATCTATTTCTTCCCTCCAAAAGGTTTGGATAATTTCTGGGTATGTATTCCTAATTTTTCTTTAAATTGGAAGGTTTATCCTACACATACACTCTGACACATAGATTTGTAAGGCAGAGTAAAAATAGGCAACCTCCAGCGAGCGGGGGCCATGGAGAGACTGTGTGAACAGAACTCATTAAAACTCCAGCTCACACACAGAGACTCCTCTGCTCGTGCTGCAAGCGCAGGGTTGAGCTAATTTGTGAGTGAGTCCAAGGCTGTTGTCCAACAACACATTTCTAATTGTCACTCCCTCCAACCCTCCACCCACCACCTCCATCCTCCCCTCCCACCACCCCAGCTCTTCTCCTGCAGGAGCTGTGAGTCGCAGCTGAAAAATAGATGAGATCTTTGTCACTCAAATCGCTGTACGTTCTTTAAGTGCTGTCAGAGTGGGGATGAGGCCAACATGCATTATGGAACACAGTAGGGCCCGTTAAGCACCTCTCCTCTGCTCTCCACCCTGCAACCCGCCTGGTCCATGCCACAGAACTGTCTGAGCACGGGTGGATTGGCCATCTGGCAACTCTGGCAAATGCCAGATGGGCTGAACCATCTTTTTGTTGGGTGGGCTGGTCCCAAAAAATGTATAATGGACACGGCCGGTGGACCATGGTCCTGTTAAGATTCTGTAAAATATTTTTGCGCAATTTCCCTGTTGTCATAATAATATTTTTTAGCATTTGCCTGATCAGTGGGCAACGGCTGTCCCCCCTTACCAAGAAGGTTTTCTTATTGGCAGAGTCTGTACTGTGTGTGTGCTGAGAAATGATTATATGCTTAGCACCGACAGATCAGCTGCTGCTGCAGAAGACAGTACAGTCGAGGTAGGGAGAAAACAGAGAAAGATACACACACTGACACAGATTTAGCCTACTGCTGCCTGTTCATATTTTCGCTGTATATTGTATGAAATAGTAACCTAATTAACACTTAGGCCTAATTAGTGAAGGGGGGATTCGGGGGAACGCATATGACAGGCACTAACTTGCAATAGCCTAAAAAGTTGTTCGTTTGGCTTTTATAACACATAAGCCAACAGCCATCTATAAGACATTAAATACAGTGCTACTCCTTTTATTAAATACAAGTCATGTATTACAATGGAACACTAAAATAATGGATAATAATTGCTAAATAATCCTCTGTTAAAGGTCAGTGTATGGTCCCCTGATCTTCTGGTCCCAGTAATGTTAGGTTTACAGTTTTTCTCAATTGCTAAAACACTAAACCCTATTGTCTGAACCAAATGCTCAGTTGCCTGAACCCACTGATTGAATCAATCACTCTTTTGGCAAAACCATAAGCACTTTTCACCTGTTTAGACATAACTTGCCAACACATTTTCATTGTGATGCACCCGTGCTGCATAATGGTGAGCACAGGTGACAAAAGTCAAACACAATTAGAGCACAGGTGTCACCACTTGAACACAACAACTCAAAATTGATCACACTTGTGGCTAATGATGTGAGGGAACATATACAGTAAGCCAGTTCAGAGAGCACTGGTTTGTGAGGCCCTACAATGGATAGAAATCTGAGAGGAAGAGTTCGTGTGAGAGGAGGTCGAGGTGGTCGAGGTGGTCAGCGAAGACAAAGAACAGTAATATCTGATGAAATCAGAGCTACTGTGATTGACCATGTTCTTGTCCATGGTATGAGCATGAGGGAGGCTGGACAAAGGGTACAGCCAAACATCAGTAGATTCACTGTGTCCACCATAATCCGAAGATTTAGAGAAGAGAACAGGTAATTACCTTTTTTTGACATTATAGTACAGTATGTAAATGTTGACAGCAATTACTGTATGACATACTATATACTGTACCACAGTATACTGTAAGTAAATATATGTTTCAGTACATCACTGTACCAATGTACTGTAGTATTGTAATGGAGGGTTGGTCTAACTGTTTGTAGGCCTAGAATTCCATGTATATTTTTTGTAACTCCATGTTCTCTTTTTGTAGAATTGAAAGACTGCCACATGGGGGTGGGAGGACAGGTATGTTCTCCCCACACCAAGAGACTGTCAGGGCGTGCTGTAGGTGCAATGGTGGAATCAAACGCAGGACTCAGAACGATATTCCAAAGGCTTGTATTACTGCCCAAACTAAGGCAAAAGGACAACTTTGCCCGAAGGCGAAAAATACGCACGAAGGCGAAAAGTAACAGCGCACAAACAGGTGCGACAAATGGTAACTGCGCACAAACAGGTGCGAAAATACTCCAGCGCAGTGGAGAGAAGCTCAACCGAGCAATACACACAACTGACGGAAAATAATTACACACAACACTAGACAAACACAACGAGAAACTTATAGGACACTAATTACGCCAAAACAGAAACAGGTGTGGAAACAAACAGACAAAAGCAAACGAACATGAAACATACAGCGGTGGCAGCTAGAATTCCGGAGACGACGAACGCCGAAACCTGCCCGAACAAGGGAGAGAGGCAGCCTCGGCCGAAACCGTGACAGTACCCCCCCCTTGACGCGCGGCTCCAGACGTGCGCCGACTCCGGCCTCGGGGACGACCAGGAGGACGCGGAGCAGGGCGCGTCGGATGCCCCCGATGGAATTCCGTCAGGAGCGACGGGTCCAAAATGTCTCTCCTCGGCACCCAGCACCGCTCCTCCGGACCGTACCCCTCCCACTCCACTAGATACTGGAGACCCCCCATCCGACGTCTCGAATCCAAAATGGACCTCACGGAGTACGCCGGTACCCCCTCGATGTCCAATGGGGGCGGAGGAGTCTCCAAGATCTCATTTTCTTGGAGTGGGCCCGCTACCACCGGCCTGAGAAGGGACACATGGAACGAGGGGTTAATACACTTATACTCCACAGGTAGCTGTAATCTATAACATACCTCGTTCAACCTTCTCAGGACTTTAAACGGCCCCACAAACCGCCGACCCAGTTTCCGACAGGGCAGGCGGAGGGGCAGGTTTCTGGTAGAGAGCCAGACTCGATCACCAGGTGCGTACACCGGTCCCTCACTGCGGTGGAGATCAGCGCTCGCCTTCTGACGTCGGAGGGCCCGCTGCAGGTGGACGTGTGCAGCGTTCCACGTCTCCTCCGAGCGCCGCGCCCACTCATCCACCGCAGGAGCCTCGATCTGGCTCTGCTGCCAGGGTGCCAGAACCGGCTGGTAACCCAACACACATTGAAATGGAGTTAGGTTAGTGGAGGAATGGCGTAGGGAATTCTGGGCCATCTCGGCCCAGGGAACGTACCTTGACCACTCCTCCGGCCGGTCCTGGCAGTATGTTCTGAGAAACCTACCCACATCCTGGTTTACGCGTTCCACCTGCCCATTACTCTCCGGGTGGTAACCCGAGGTGAGGCTCACCGAGACCCCCAACCGCTCCATAAACGCTCTCCAGACTCTGGAGGTGAATTGGGGACCCCGATCAGCCACAATGTCCTCGGGTACCCCGTAGTGCCGGAACACATGGGTAAACAGTGCCTCGGCAGTTTGTAGGGCAGTAGGAAGACCCGGCATGGGGAGCAAACGACAGGCCTTAGAGAACCGGTCCACAACGACCAGGATGGTAGTATTCCCTTGGGAGAGGGGAAGGTCTGTTATAAAGTCCACAGAGAGGTGGGACCATGGTCGTTGTGGAACGGGCAGGGGTAGCAACTTACCCCTAGGTAGATGTCTAGGCGCCTTACACTGGGCGCACACCGAGCAGGAGGAAACATAAACCCTCACATCCCTTGCCAACGTGGGCCACCAGTACTTGGCACTAAGACAGTGCACTGTCCGGCCGATACCCGGATGTCCAGAGGAGGGTGACGTGTGAGCCCAATAGATCAATCGATCCCGAACCTCGAGCGGAACGTACTTCCGACCCTCCGGGCACTGTGGTGGACTAGGGTCGGTGCGTAACGCCCGCTCGAGTTCAGCATCGACCTCCCACACTACCGGTGCCACCAGACACGACTCAGGCAGTATGGGAGTGGGCTCCACGGACCTCTCCTCCGTGTCATACCGCCGAGACAGCGCATCTGCCTTGCCATTCTGTGACCCAGGGATGTACGTGATCTTAAAAGTAAACCTGGTCAAGAACATACTCCATCTTGCCTGGCGAGGGTTCAGCCTCCTCGCCGCCCGGATGTACTCCAGGTTACGGTGGTCCGTCAAAATGAGGAAAGGGTGTTGAGCCCCCTCAAGCCAGTGCCTCCACACCTTTAGAGCCTGTACCACGGCTAACAGCTCCCTGTCCCCTACGTCATAGTTCCGCTCCGCCGGACTGAGCTTCTTAGAATAAAAAGCACAGGGGCGGAGTTTAGGTGGCGCGCCAGACCGTTGTGAAAGCACGGCTCCTAAACCGGCCTCCGACGCGTCCACCTCTACCTGGAACGGCAAAGAGGGATCCGGATGTGCCAGCACCGGGGCCGAGGTAAACAGGTCCTTCAGCCTCCCAAACGCCCTGTCCGCCTCGGCCGACCACTGCAGACGCACCGGACCCCCCTTCAACAGAGACGTGATGGGAGCTGCCACCTGTCCAAAACCCCGGATAAACCTCCTGTAGTAATTTGCAAACCCCAAAAACTGCTGCACCTCCTTCACAGTGGTTGGTGTTTGCCAATTACGCACGGCCGACACCCGGTCTACCTCCATCTTCACCCCTGACGCAGACAACTGATAACCCAAAAAGGAGACCGACTCCTGGAAAAACAGACACTTCTCTGCCTTCACATACAGGTCGTGCTCCACCAGCCTCCGCAACACTCTACGCACCAGGGCCACATGCTCGACACGGGTAGGCGAGTACACGAGAATGTCATCAATGTACACCACCACCCCCTGCCCCTGCATGTCCCTGAAGATCTCATCCACGAATGATTGGAAAACTGACGGAGCGTTCATCAACCCGTATGGCATGACCAGATACTCGTAATGGCCCGAGGTGGTACTAAAGGCTGTTTTCCATTCATCACCCTCCCTGATGCGCACCAAGTTGTACGCGCTCCTGAGATCTAATTTCGTGAAGAAACGCGCCCCATGCAACGACTCAGTCATGGTCGCAATCAGCGGGAGTGGATAACTATACTTCACCGTAATCTGATTGAGACCACGGTAATCGATGCACGGGCGCAAACCACCATCCTTTTTCTTCACAAAAAAGAAACTCGAGGACGCAGGGGAAGTGGAAGGCCGTATGTATCCTTGTCTCAGAGATTCGTCTATGTAAATCTCCATAGCTTTCTTCTCCTCCTGAGACAGAGGATACACATGGCTCCGTGGGAGCGCAGCTCCTGCCTGGAGGTCTATCGCACAATCCCCCTGCCTATGGGGTGGCAACCGCGTCGCCCTCGCCTTACTAAACGCAATAGCCAAATCCCCATACTCAGGTGGAACGTGCAATGCGGGCACCTGGTTTGGACTCTCCACCGAGGTAGCCCCTACGGAAACGCCCAAACATCTACCCACACACTGAGCAGACCACTCCATCAGAGCCCTCTCCTGCCACGAAATAGCTGGGTTATGGGTACTCAACCAGGGCATGCCCAGCACCACCGGATACGCAGGAGAGTCAATCAGGAACAGCTGAATCATCTCCTGATGATCCCCCTGCGCACACATCCTAAGTGGCGCCGTGACTTCCCTGATTAAGCCCGTACCCAACGGACGACTATCTAGGGCATGAACGGGGAAAGGAACATCAACAGGAATAAGGGGAATCCCTAACGCTAAACAAAACTTTTTATCAATAAAATTCCCAGCCGCGCCTGAATCTACCAGCGCCTTATGCTGGGAATGAGGTGCTACCTGTGGAAAACTTACAGGCATACAAAAATGGGCAACAGTGAGCTCTGGGTGAGTGGGGCGCCTACTCACCTGGAGGGAATCCCCAGTGCGGGACCTGTCGTCATCTCCCCTAGGAGGCCATCCCCAGCACCTAGCCGCGGTGTGTCCTCCCCGACCACAGTTGGTGCAGTGGATGGACCCCCTAGCCTGCCGACTCCTCCTCTCTCTAGCGCCAGCGCCCCCGAGCTCCATAGGACACGGCTCGGAGGCGCTGGAGGGTGAAATGGACGGACCCTCCGCAGGACGTCCGCGGGTAGCCAGTAGGTTATCCAGCCTGATGGACATGTCGACCAGCTGGTCGAAAGAGAGGCTGGTGTCCCTACAAGCCAGCTCCCGACGGACGTCCTCTCGTAGGCTACATCTGTATAGATCGATGAGGGCCCGATCATTCCACCCTGCATCTGCCGCTAGAGTACGGAATTCGAGAGCGAATTCCTGGGCACTCCTCCTCCCCTGCCGGAGGAAGACCAGACGCTCCCCCGCCGCTTTCCCCTCCGGGGGATGGTCAAACACCGCCCTGAAGCGGCGGGAGAACTCGTCGTAGGTAATCGTCGTGGCGTCGATCTTCCTCCACTCCGCGTTGGCCCACTCCAACGCTTTTCCGGCCAGGCAGGAGATCAGGGCGGACACGCTCTCATGCCCCGAAGGTGCCGGGTGCACTGTGGCCAGGTATAGCTCCACCTGGAGTAGGAATCCCTGACACCCAGCCGCGGTTCCGTCGTAGGCCCTCGGGAGAGATAGTCGGACTCCTCGAGGTTCCGGTGCTGGAATGGGCGGGCTGGCCGATGGTGCTGGCAGGGAGGGAGGCGGTGGAGGCGTACCCCAGCCTCGGAGGGTGGAAATCACCTCCTGCAGGGCGGTCCCCATCTGCAGGATCTGATCTTGTTGGTCCCGAACCTGGGCCTCCAGTCTCGTCTGGGCTGCTTCGGCTCCTGCTGATTCCATTGATGGTGTGTAATTCTGTCAGGGCGTGCTGTAGGTGCAATGGTGGAATCAAACGCAGGACTCAGAACGATATTCCAAAGGCTTGTATTACTGCCCAAACTAAGGCAAAAGGACAACTTTGCCCGAAGGCGAAAAATACGCACGAAGGCGAAAAGTAACAGCGCACAAACAGGTGCGACAAATGGTAACTGCGCACAAACAGGTGCGAAAATACTCCAGCGCAGTGGAGAGAAGCTCAACCGAGCAATACACACAACTGACGGAAAATAATTACACACAACACTAGACAAACACAACGAGAAACTTATAGGACACTAATTACGCCAAAACAGAAACAGGTGTGGAAACAAACAGACAAAAGCAAACGAACATGAAACATACAGCGGTGGCAGCTAGAATTCCGGAGACGACGAACGCCGAAACCTGCCCGAACAAGGGAGAGAGGCAGCCTCGGCCGAAACCGTGACAGTGACCCTAATTGTTGATATGGTCCGTGAGAACAATGCCATTAAACTGAGCGAAATTCAGCAGAAGATCATTGAGGACCTTTTAAATTTTGAGGGTATCAACAGTGTCAGCCTCTCTACTGTTGATCGTGTCCTCAAGCGCAACAGACTGCGCATGAAACAGCTATACAGAGTGCCCTTTGATCGCAACTCAGACAGAGTCAAAGAGCAAAGATTCCAGTATGTACAGGTTGGCATATATCCAGACACATTCAATGTTGATTACTCTAAGTAGTGATTTACTGTAGTGGCCTAAATCACTTTTTCCGTATCACTTACAAAACGATATCTATTTCTACAGAGGGTTTTTCAACTGGATGCAATGGAAAGACCCCATCAATACATCTACATGGATGAAGCTGGGTTTACAGTTTTTTTGGATTGCTTACACACTAAAATTAAAAGTAGTACACTATTAGCAAAACCTTACACTCAAGAAGCAAAACATCAGCCCATATTTGCACAACTATAAGCACATTGTCAACCTTACACTTGTTGCAAAACTCTACACATGTTAGGTCTACTGCTGCTAGGTAGCTCTCTCTCTGCTCTCCTCCTCCCCTCTGTCTGTCCTTGATTTCAGGAGTGAAGTCTGGTGTGCGGGAGTCAGGGTTCCAGCTGCAGCTCATTCACCATAATCACCTCAGCCTTTAAGACCCGGTCAAACTTGCCACTCATTGTCAGATTATAGTCAAGACGACCATGTTAGTCTCGCTGCCAACTCAACCTGTTAGTTTTCGCTCTTTGTGTTTTTGGCCTGTTCTATTTACTTTTCTCCTGTGTCACAGATTATGGGAACCTGACTTCTGCCTCCGCTTCACTCCTGCCACCACCATCCTGCTCTCCACTACCGGACCTCCCTTTTGGACTCACCACGGACACTAGGACATTACGGTACCACACCTGCTCTGACCTGGATCTGTTACCCTCCCTGTAACCTGGACTTGCTCTTCCCCTATTATTGGAAACCTGGACTTATTGAACATTGTAATAAACCTGTTAAACCTTCTCTGGCTTGGTGTACTTGTCTGCATTTGGGTTCTAATCCAGTTAAATCATGACAGTATGATCTGACCAACATGAACCCAGCAGACAGTAGCTCGGATACCACCCCAGAGTGCACTCAAATTCGGACTGCCATAGCCAATCAGGACATTTTACTTGGCCAACATGATACCCTGTTTAAGACTATTGCTGAGAACAGTCAGGTGCTGTTTAATCAGGTTCAATTACTCACCAATCAGGTGTCTGCCCTTACTACCCAAGTTAATAATGCAACCCTCGGGCATGGCATACAAACTGCCCCTTCTCCTGCTCCACCTGTTTTTCCTGGCCCTCCAGCCCAGATCAGAGAGCCTTTTGTTCCTGCTCCAGAGCGCTATGATGGGAACATGGGAACCTGTGGTGAATTTTTGACTCAATGCTCGTTAGTGTTTGAACAACAGCCCCTCACCTACGCCTCAGAAAGAGCCCGTATTGCCTACCTTATCAACTCTACTAGCGGTTCCGCTCGTGCCTGGGGATCCGCGGTCTGGGAGAGTCAGTCGGACATTTGCAACGCTTACGTGGCCTTCTCCACGGAGATGAGGAAGGTTTTTGACCACCCCGTACGGGGCAAGGAGGCTGCGAAACGGTTGTTGTCTCTTCGGCAGGGGGTTCGCAGTGTGGCGGAGATGGCAGTGGAGTTTCGGACTTTAGCGGCAGTGAGCGGTTGGAATGACGAGGCATTACAAGGAGTGTTCATCAATGCTTTGTCTGAGACTTTAAAAGATGAGTTGGTGTCATATGATGTATCGCCTACGCTGGATAATCTTATTTCACTCACCATCAGGTTGGATAATCGGATTCGGGAGCGCCGCCGGGAGAGGAGTGTTAGTTCCAAGCAACTGGTCTGTCGTCAACAAACTCCTCCCCGCATCTTCCCTACGGAGAAAGCCGAGTCTTCCCGAGTCGATACGAGGAGCACTGAACCCGAAGCCATGGAGATGGGTCGTGCACGGTTGTCCTCAGAGGAGCGTGCACGTCGTATTCAGGCTCGGGTCTGCCTGTATTGTGGAGAAGCTGGTCATTTCGTTCCTTCCTGCCCAGTTCGTCCGGGAAAAGGGCCGGCTCATCATTATTGGGAGAAGTTTTGGTGAGCCGAGCAGCGGATTCTTCCTCTTCTCCCCGCATTCTGCTCCAGGCATCCCTCCAGTGGCAGTTCCAGAATTTCTCTGTTAGTGCGCTGGTTGACTCTGGTGCCGATGAAAGCTTTTTGGATCGAGAGTTGGCTCAACAAATGGATTTGGAGACTGTTCCTATGGACAGTCCGCTGCAGGCTAAGGGTCTAAATGGACAATTGTTGACCCGTATTACTCATCAGACTGTTCCTGTTTGTCTCAGAGTGTCGGGTAATCATCAGGAGAACATTCAATTCCATATAATTGACTGCCCACAGACCCCCCTGGTCCTTGGTATCCCCTGGCTCATAAGACACAATCCACACATTGATTGGGTGACCGGAAGAATTGTTTCATGGAGCACATTTTGTCATGTGAATTGTTTGTGTTCTGCTCAGACCCCTGCCAGCACTGTGCCTCAACCTCCACTGGAGTCCATGGATCTTTCTGCTGTCCCTGACGTGTATCATGACCTGGCATCCGTTTTCTGCAAACACAGAGCTACTTCTCTTCCTCCTCACCGGCCTTACGACTGCGCAATTGACCTCCAGCCAGGAGCCCCTCTCCCCAGCAGTCGCCTGTACAATATCTCCCGCCCGGAGACGGAGGCTATGGAGAACTACATTCGGGACTCCTTGGCGGCAGGTATTATTCGTCCTTCCTCGTCACCTGTAGGCGCGGGATTCTTTTTTGTTGCTAGGAAGGACAAGACCCTCAGACCCTGTATTGATTTCCGTGGACTTAACAACATCACCATTAAGAACAAATATTCTCTGCCTTTAATTAACTCTGCTTTTCCCCTCCTTCATGGTGCAACTATCTTCACTAAACTGGATCTACGAAATGCGTATCACCTGGTGCGCATTCGTAAAGGTGATGAATGGAAGACTGCCTTCAACACACCTCTGGGACATTTTGAGTACCTGGTTATGCCTTTTGGGTTGTCCAATGCCCCTGCCGTTTTTCAGGCACTAGTCAATGATGTCCTTCGGGACATGTTGAATCGGTTTGTTTTTGTCTATCTGGATGATATCCTCATTTTTTCAGAGTCCTCCCAGGAACACGAACTGCATGTGCGCCAGGTGTTGCAAAGGTTGTTGGAGAACAAACTGTTTGTGAAGATGGAGAAATGTGAATTTCATGTGTCTGAGACCTCTTTTTTGGGTTACATAATAGCTCAGGGGGAGTTGCGGATGGACCCAGCCAAGATCTCTGCTGTCACGGACTGGCCAGCCCCCTCCACCCGCAAACAACTTCAACGATTCCTGGGGTTTGCGAACTTCTACAGGAGGTTCATCAAGGACTACAGCCGCATTGCGGCGCCACTCACCGCTCTCACCTCCATCGCACAACCGTTCGCTTGGAATGAAGGGGCCGAAGCAGCATTTGAAGAACTGAAACGTCGCTTCGCCTCGGCTCCCATTCTGATGCAGCCGGACCCCGACCGCCAGTTTGTCGTGGAGGTGGATGCATCCGACACTGGGGTAGGTGCGGTGTTGTCACAACGTTCACCGGAAGATAACAAACTGCATCCCTGTGCTTTCCTTTCACGGAAACTTTCTCAGGCAGAGAGGAATTATGATGTTGGCAATCGTGAACTGCTCGCCGTGAAGCTGGCTCTCGAAGAGTGGCGGCATTGGCTGGAGGGGGCGGAACAACCCTTCATCGTTTGGACGGATCATAAGAATCTGGCATACATCCAGTCAGCGAAGCAGCTCAACCCCCGTCAAGCCAGGTGGGCACTATTTTTTGGTAGATTCAATTTTTCTCTGTCTTACCGTCCTGGGTCACGCAACGTCAAACCTGACGCCCTGTCTCGTGTTTTTTCTGCTGTTGATACTGGTAGTAACCCTGAACCCATCTTGCCTCCTACCTGCAGTATTGCGGCCATTACATGTGACATCGAAGGGATTGTTAGACAGGCTCAACATCATCAAGCTGACCCTGGGAGCGGTCCTCCTAACCGGTTGTTTGTCCCTGAGTCTGTTCGCTCCCAGGTACTTCAGTGGGCTCACTCGTCTCCCCTTACCTGTGGTCCTCTGTAGCTCAGCTGGTAGAGCACGGCGCTTGTAACGCCAAGGTAGTGGGTTCGATCCCCGGGACCACCCATACACAAAAAAAAAATGTATGCACGCATGACTGTAAGTCGCTTTGGATAAAAGCGTCTGCTAAATGGCATATTATTATTATTATTACCTGTCACCCTGGAGTTACTCGGACCCTTGACTTTGTGCGACGGAAGTTCTGGTGGCCCAGGATGGAGGCGGACACTCGAGCCTTCATTGCTGCTTGTACGGTATGTGCACGTAGTAAGAACTCCACCCAGGCCAGCGCTGGTCATCTAAGACCTCTGCCAATACCCAGCCGGCCCTGGTCCCACATTGCCTTGGATTTTGTCACTGGACTTCCCCCCTCGTCTGGTAAGACTGTCATTCTTACTGTGATTGATCGTTTTTCTAAGTTTGCTCATTTTTTGGCCCTACCTAAACTGCCCACTGCCAGAGAAACGGCTGATATTTTGGTTGAACATGTGTTCCGCTCTCATGGTCTACCCACGGATATTGTCTCTGACAGGGGTCCCCAGTTTGTCTCCCAGGTTTGGAAGGCTTTCTGTAAAGCTTTGGGCATTACATCCAGCCTGTCCTCTGGATATCACCCCCAGACCAACGGGCAAGCCGAGAGAGCGAACCAGGAGATGGAGACCGCTCTCCGCTGTGTCACAGGGTCTAACCCTGGGTCATGGAGCTCCATGCTCCCCTGGGTGGAATATGCTCATAACACCTTGACTAACGCTTCCTCTGGTTTGTCTCCCTTTCTGTGTGCTCTGGGTTATCAACCTCCCCTGTTCCCTTCTCAAGAGAGGGAACTGGCGGTACCCTCGGTGCAGTCCCACATGCGCCGCTGCTTCAAGGTCTGGAGGAAGGCCAGGGTAGCTCTGTCCCGAGCTTCGGCGTACATGCAGAGGCAAGCCAACCGTCACCGGTCCCAGGCTCCCGGTTACTCTCCTGGTCAAGAGGTATGGCTTAAGTCACGTGACCTTCCATTGAAAGTGGAGTCTAAGAAGATGGCGCCTCGTTTTATAGGACCGTTCAAGATACTGTCTATTGTTAACCCCTGCGCGGTTAAGCTACAGCTTCCTGCCTCCCTACGGGTTCATTCCACCTTTCATGTTTCCCAGATTAAGCCTGTGTCGGTTAGCCCTCTGTGCCCGCCCTCTCGTCCCCCTTCTCCGCCCAGGATCGTGGGTGGGGGTCCGGTCTACACTGTCCGGCGACTTCTGGATGTTCGCCGCCGGGGTCGTGGTTTCCAGTACCTGGTGGATTGGGAGGGTTATGGTCCTGAGGAACGTTCCTGGGTGCCCAGGAGCTTCATTGTGGATCCTGCTCTGGTCCGTGAGTTTCATAGGTTACATCCTGATAAACCCTGTCGGTCGCCAGGTGGTGTCCGTAGAGGGGGGGGTACTGTTAGGTCTACTGCTGCTAGGTAGCTCTCTCTCTGCGCTCCTCCTCCCCTCTGTCTGTCCTTGATTGCAGGAGTGAAGTCTGGTGTGCGGGAGTCAGGGTTCCAGCTGCAGCTCATTCACCATAATCACCTCAGCCTTTAAGACCCGGTCAAACTTGCCACTCATTGTCAGATCATAGTCAAGACGACCATGTTAGTCTCGCTGCCAACTCAACCTGTTAGTTTTCGCTCTTTGTGTTTTTGGCCTGTTCTATTTACTTTTCTCCTGTGTCACAGATTATGGGAACCTGACTTCTGCCTCCGCTTCACTCCTGCCACCACCATCCTGCTCTCCACTACCGGACCTCCCTTTTGGACTCACCACGGACACTAGGACATTACGGTACCACACCTGCTCTGACCTGGATCTGTTACCCTCCCTGTAACCTGGACTTGCTCTTCCCCTATTATTGGAAACCTGGACTTATTGAACATTGTAATAAACCTGTTAAACCTTCTCTGGCTTGGTGTACTTGTCTGCATTTGGGTTCTAATCCAGTTAAATCATGACAACACACAGTGATTTGCAAAACACTAAACACACTTAACATACATTACACACAAAAATCTATCATGAAGTCACGTCCTTGCAATACCAAAGCACTGACTGTCAAATTACCACACCGTCCAACCAATTGGTTCAACACAGTCATCAGGTGTGCAAACACTTGTTTGCTTAATTGTAGACACACCAATCAGGTGTATAAGCACTATAAAAAGCAGCAGGTGAGTTCATCGGTCTTCAAGCACAATGGAAAGAGTCAGAGAAAGAGTAAGACGAGGAGGAGGAGGAGGAGGACGACGACGAGGAGAACGAGGAGGAGGACGAGGAGAACGAGGAGAACGAGGAGAACGAGGAGGAGGACGAGGAGGAGAACGAGGAGGAGGAGGAAGGGGAGGAAGAGGAAGAGGAAGAGGAAGACAAGAAGGTGCTCAAAGAGGACCGAATCTGACAAATGAGATCCGCGCAACACTGGTTGACCACATTGTCAACCACGGCCTGACGCTGAGGGAGGCTGGACTGCGAGTACAGACAAATCTAAGCCGATATACAGTGGCAAGTGTGATGAGAACATTTCGACTGGAAAATAGGTATTGTAAAAATATAATCATATCAAAAACATCTGCACGGTTTCAGTAACTGCTTACAGTACTATATTCTATGCACTATCAGCACTTCTGTTACCTTTTCCTGTGAAATTACTGTACTATTGTATACTGTTTTTTTTTCTACATAGGATTGAGGGTCAGGGACGACAAGGGGGAAGGCCTCCTATGTTCACAGAACAGCAAGAGAGGGAGATAGTAAACATGGTTTTGGCCAACAATGCTATAACACTCAAGCAGCTCCAAGCTAACATTGTCAATAACCACGCCATTTTCAACGATATCCATCAGGTCTCAACATCAACACTGGCACGCATCCTAAAAAAAAAACATATTCAAATGAAGCAAATTTATCGAGTGCCTTTCGAGCGCAATTCCGAAAGGGTGAAACGACTGCGGCATGATTATGCAGAGGTATGTATTCACTTTAGCAGTGTGATCTTGCATACTGTCTCATAATCTTTTACTGTACTGTAATATGTATACTAGATCTACACTGAACTACACAATTTTGCCTGACACTGTTTTTCAGAGAGTTTTACGAATGGATGGAGAGGAGATCCAGCATGAGTTCATTTACGTAGATGAGGCTGGGTTCAACCTGACGAGAACACGAAGGAGGGGAAGAAACATCATTGGCCACAGGGCTATAGTCAATGTCCCAGGGCAACGTGGGGGTAATATAACACTCTGTGCAGCCATTACACAGAATGGGGTCCTCCACCGCCATGCCCATATGGGCCCTTACAACACAGCACTCATACTTACATTCTTGGACCAATTGCACAACATAACAGCAGCAAATCAAATCGATCATATGCAATACATTGTTGTCTGGGACAATGTGTCTTTCCACCGCTCTGCTCTGGTTCAGAACTGGTTTCAGCAACATCCACATTTCACCGTCCTATATCTTCCACCATACTCTCCATTCCTCAACCCTATAGAAGAGTTTTTCTCGGCATGGCGGTGGAAGGTATATGATCTCCGTCTCCAGGCTGAGGTACCCCTCATCCAAGCCATGGAGGAGGCCTGTGACCAGATGGAGGTAGCAGCAATGCAAGGATGGATTCGTCATTCAAGACGTTTCTTTCCAAGGTGTCTTGCTAATGACAACATTGCCTGCGATGTTGATGAAATTCTCTGGCCAGATCCAGCTAGGCGAAGAGACAATGTCTAGTTTTTTTTTTTTTTAATTTTTGAACTTACAATACGTAAAGTGACGTTTGGTTACAGTATTATGAATCTCCATGTCAACATTTTGGGCGTGTTGAGAAATAAATGAGTTTCTTCAGTCTGCAACATTGGTCTTGTGTAGTGTTTGGTGAATTTACATTATATTTGTACTTTGTTGAGAGTAGCCTACTCTAATCATAGGGAAGTAGAAGTGCTAAAAGTGTTTTAGGTTTATCACAGCAGAGTGTAACTCGTGCAAACAGAGTATAGTAATGTGAAACGTGTGTGTTTCATATGGTAACAAAGTGTGGTTTTTAAAAAGAAGTGTATAGTTTTTACAAGAGTGTTTAATTTTGCAAAGGATCTGTAGTGTTTTGCTAATTGGGTGTGTGGTTGTGCTAATTGTGTGTAGTGTTTTGAAAACACGGGCCCTGTTTTGAAAATCGTGCTTAAGCAATCAAAAAAAACTGTAATCTCACCAAAAGGAGAAGGAGAGGCCGTAATGTGATTGGCCATCGGGCCATTGTTGGTGTTCCTGGGCAGCGTGGTGGCAATGTCACATTATGTGCTGCCATCAGCAATGATGGGGTTGTCCACCATCATGCCAACCTGGGGCCCTACAACACTCACCAGCTCCTCATTTTCCTCAATCACATGCGAGATGCTTTGTTAGGGCAGCAGGATGAGCATCCCATCTATGTTGTTGTTTGGGACAATGTGAGTTTTCACAGAGCCCTCCAGGTTAGAGAGTGGTACAATATGAACCAAGGTTTTATCAATCTTTGCCTTCCACCGTACTCCCCTTTCCTAAACCCCATTGAGGAATTCTTCTCCTCATGGCGGTGGAAGGTATATGAACGCCAACCTTACACCAGGGTAAATCTCCTGCAAGCCATGGGACTTGCCTGTGGTGACATAGGTGTGGAGGCATGCCAAGCCTGGATACGGCATGCCAGGGGTTTTTTCCCCCGTTGCCTGGCCAGACAAAATTACATTTACATTTACATTTTTGTCATTTAGCAGACGCTCTTATCCAGAGCGACTTACAGGAGCAATTAGGGTTAAGTGCCTTGCTCAAGGGCACATCGGCAGATGTTTCACCTAGTCGGCTCGGGGATTAGAACCAGCGACCTTTCGGATACTGGCACAACGCTCTTAACCACTAAGCTACCTGCCGCCCCGGCAAAATGTGGCCTGTGATGTGGATGAAGTCCTGTGGCCTGACCCAGTACGGAGACATGATGCTGTGGCTGAGTAATGCACTTATACATGGGCTTACTGTACACAAGTGGCAAACGCATAAGATTTCTGTTTGTTTTTACAAGTGCTACATGTAAATGCACAAGATTTCTGTTTTGTCTTTTTGTACAAGTGCTAAATGCACAGTTTTTTTTTGTTTTGCAACATGCATTTAGCCTACAGTGAACAATAAACATTTATTTCTCCAGCTTCATGTCCTGAGCATTGTGTTTTCTATTTTTCTACGTAGTGTTTAGTGACTGTTCAGTAGTGTTTTTAATTTTGATTGACTCGGGGCACGATTTGACAACATAGTTCAGTTTTGAGCACAGATTGAACTGTTTTGAGGTGAAAGTTTGGTTTTGCAAGAAGAGTCTGAGGTTTTGTGAATGTAGCTTGAAAATTGGGTTTTGTGTTCACAGTTAAGAGAAAAGGAGAGCAGCTTTCAAGAAATGTGTCTTAGCAATCGAGAAAAACTGTAGTAGCACAGACAGCTCAGCTGCTGCAGCAGTCAAGTGCAGTGGAGGTAGGGAGAAGGAAGAGTGAGAGAGAGAGAGAGAGAGAGAGAGAGAGAGAGAGAGAGAGAGAGAGAGAGAGAGAGAGAGAGAGAGAGAGAGAGAGAGAGAGAGAGAGAGAGAGAGAGAGCGAGAGAGAGAGACACACACACACACACACACACTGACAAATGTACTGCCAGTTTTTATATTTTGGCTCTATAGGATAGAGGCGGATATGTATGTATGAAAGCCAGGCACTTACAATATATTTGTAATATAATATGATCATCTATTAGGCATTTATTCAGTCATCTTTCTTCTTGATCTAATACGTGTTTATTCATTCACAAGTAGGATGTTGCTCTCCCAGCACAGGCAGTGTGGTCCCCTGGTATTCTGGTACCAGTGTTGTGGGAAAGGAGGCTTAGCAAAGACAGCTCAGGGGTGAGTGCAGTGGAGGTATGAAGAAAACAGAGAGACACAGATGTACTGCCAGTTCCTTAATATGTTGGCTCTATATGTAATAGCAATTAACACTTAGGAGTGAAATACAGACAGACATGTGGGCTGGTGTGGCTAAAATACCAGGGCTGAATTTTTGTCCAAGTCCGCCCCTGTGTCTGAGGAGGGAGTCGGACACATGGTAATGCCTGTTGTAATATAGAATTCTATAATAATATCTCAGGTTTAAAGCTAATTAATCTCAGAGGTATCCTCGGGTTTAAGGCCTTTCTGCTCTGTCTGAGGCAGCTAATTCCCCCCATCTGGAGTGTTGAGCAGCATTTACCAGAGTTGACCAGATTAGGCCCAGACACAGGCTCTGTTAAAGGGAGCTGCTGTTCTCTTCAGATTGGAGATCTGCCCTCATTGTGTTACTGTGTAGGCCCTATGTAGGAGATAGATGAATAAAGGGCTATTGTCTGTGCCTGTGACAGGTTTGACTGGAAGGCTAGAAATGGAACCCTTACCACAAAAGAAATACATTTTACTGGTGTGTGAAGCAGGACAAGCGTGCCATGGCATGTTGAACATAATCATTTTAATCCATGTACACTGAATGAACGCTTCGGCATTTCCAATGTTATCCTGCATTCTGGATTGGGTTTCAGTTCATTGGGCCTGGATGATAGATATTCCTTGATGAATGTTCTTTTTCAGGGCGAGCTTAAATTGCATGAATGAGATACACATCTCCACAGATTAACAAAAAGCTACAGTTTCCCCCAAATGTTCGAATTAGACCTGTCTAAA